>NC_081539.1:26308191-26513191 GCF_030273125.1 Centropristis striata
TTTAAATACTGTGATTTTGTCACATGGCCCATTTTTTATTGTAAATTATTCAGCACTATACTGTAAAAATCAAACACAGGGATGAACTGTGAATAATACAGTAAATTAATGCAGATTTCACAGTGATTATTTACAGTGTGGCTTTAAAAATGTTCATACTTTTTTCTTCCACATTTTCTATCATGCTCTTTGATGACAAGTCAAACCTCGTGTACCTCTTTATTGTAGCTGTAATGAGAAATAATCTCTGCTCCAAGGTCAGGAGACAGCTGTGTCAACAATGTTTTTTATCTCAACTCTATAAAAATTAGTTGTAACCCTATTTTGGGAAGCTTTCAAGTTAGTGTGCATTTGCTCCTCACACATGAAAAGCTCCCGCTCCATTTTTCAACAGCTGTGCTGTATGAATGTCACAATACGTCTTGCATTGTTTTTAAACATTAAATCACAAATGCACAGTCGTTGCACATGAATATAAGTGTAGTATAGTGGTTTAGGATGGACATGCAGACCGCTTTAATCACTTTCAAGAGGTGTTTGTGCCATAAAATGTCATTTTATGGGCCTGAATTAAATTATACACCATCTGGTTCCAGGCGACCTGTTGCACAGGCAAAAACACATCTGACCAGCAGGTTTCTGCCAAAATAAATCCTAAAGCCAGGCTCACACTGCAGGAGTTTAAACAATTTTTACATCCTGCTCAAAAGGAGAAACATGCACACACTACAACATTACAAAGTATTTACCAGAAATGTTAGTTTAGGGTGCAGTTGATGACAAAATTAGATGCAGATATATTGAATTTCCGATAGTTAGTCAGTTTTTAATGCTGCGCGCCAACCTGACATTGCTTTCTGGTGCTGAGTTTCTGAGGGGTGAGCCATCTTACACCTTTACCGTCTTTGCTGAAAGTTGTGTGTGCTTGACAGTGGGTATACTCCTTTTCACAAAGCCAGCGCACAACCCAGAGAGAAGTGATGACAAGTGGCGAGGGAGGAGCAAATGTTTTATCTTTGAAATGGAGGGGAAAACATTACTCAGCAGGAGGAGACGTCACCTAAAAAGACAGATATTAAGACAGATAATTAGCTGTTCAACTTGCTAACATGGCCTATCTATCAATGGAGTTGTATTGGGATTTGCCATTAGAGATTTAAAAGCTGCTCTCATCTACAGCCAGTAATTCTCCGAACCCGCTCCTATTTACTATTTTTATTACTTTATATTCTATTTTTCTCTTTTGTATTAGTAGTGGCCAAATCAGCAGAAGTTTAATAAAAGACATATTTTTGGTATTAAGTCATATATATTGTCTTTGTTAGTTAGCACATGCTTAAAAGAACCTCAAACTAATTAGAAACTAAATAAGAGCCATTAGTTTGCAATAATTATCTGATTAGTTGACTAATCGTTTCAATAATTGATGATTAATCGACTTTCCAAAGTTGTTAGTTGCAGACCTACCGTACGTGCGATTTTAAATGTCAGTTTTAATATATGCCAACAGCAATATACTACCTAACGTTAGCTGGATTGTTTACCGTTGCTTGGTAACACCACCATCTGCTCTGGTTTCTCTGTCTCAATGACTACTGTTGTCCCGCCCGGGAAGTAGTGACGTAACATCTACATATCTCATAGATATCAACCATGTTAAACATATATGGCTCCAGTTAGTTTGGATGTTTAAGACTGGATCTTTAAACTCACTTTGGCAGATAATCTGGGCTGAACATCAGCATCAGAAACAGCAACAAAAAAGACCAGATTTCTCCTCCGATTGTGAGGATTGTGGTCTGAGCCTGGTTTTAAGGCAAAGTCTTTGAAAACACCACCCCGGTGTCGGATACAAGCATTATTTCTTCCGACCTGTGTGGCTGTGAACTGATAACCCCCCAGGCATTATGAAAAGACTGTCTCGAGTGTGTTGCGGGTCTTAAGGACTAGCAGGTGTCTATCAGAGAATGTGAGTGCCCTAACAGCATTGTGCTATGATATTGCAGTGAGCCCAGAGGAGCAGGCTGGCCTCTGTGACTGGGAGGGGGGACGGGGACTCTTGATTGCCTAGCAGCGGTAGCTAAGCAAAGCACTTAGAGACCTGCAGCCTCTCTCTGGAGAGGTTAGCACTCTACGCCGATGACTGCCATGCATGATCCCACCTCCAGCTATGCACACGCACACACAAACACAACTAATGCTGTCCGCTGTCGCCCACACAACAACAACTTACATTAGGTTTTTGAACTGAAGCGAGCAGCGTCCGTTTTCAAAACAGATGTAGAGCTTTTTGTTTTGTTTCAGTACAAATGAACAACATAATGACATGAACCTGAGAGAGAGAGAGAGAGAGGGAGAGAGAGGGGGAGAGAGAGAGAGGGAGAGAGAGAGAGGGGGAGAGAGGGGAAGAGGGAGATTGAGATTGTTTTTTCTTTGCTGGGACGGTTAGATTGAATGAATGATAGATTGATTGTAATTCAATGATTGTAAATATTGCTTTCTTTTATTGTTATTAGTTTTTCTTTTCTAAACTCCTTTAAAAATAATGATGGAAGCTGGATTCAGACCAAGTACATCACCATTATTAAAACGTGTATTACACTGTTACACTGTAAACCTGTTGTTTTTACTGTAAATAACTGGCTACTGTGGTTGCCAGAACTTTACCGTAATAAATACGGTGCAACTTTTTTTAATATTACGGTAAAAAGATATTGGCACTGTTGATTTCACATTTAACATTGCCATTTTATTCCATATTTTACTGTAAAAAATCAATCAAAAGAAACGCTGTTCTGCCATATAATTGACAAGAAAACACTTTGTAAATGCAGCATGAATTAAAAATTTTACCATTAAATATTGCAGTATATTTTTGTTAGAGACATGGTGTTTAGTATATTTAACAATGAGAAATAAAATGTTTTTTTTTTTTTTTTTTACAAAAAATAGATGCAAAATTACAGTGATGGTTTGTGTATATAAAACAGTATATTTTTTGCTACAAACATGGTGCCAGTGTTTTTTTTACAGTGGAGTAATGTTTTGGGGTTTTTTTAACTGTTAAAAAAATGCTGTTTTGGCTGATATATACATATATGGTGTTTCATTGTTACTGAAACTGAATTTACCCATTTATCATTTTACGGTCTTTAACTGTCATGGTTTAGCATGTTTTTCACCATAAAATCTGCAGACATTTTTTACAGTGTACAAGTTCACTGGGACTGGGGCGTATGTGTTAAACAACACTGAATTAGTTCACAAAACACCAAATTGATGAAGATCGTGATCAAAATACTCATCACTCCAATTCTACTCTCTCTTGGGTCTGTGTACTGAGCTCACAGTTTGTGTATGTGTGAATCTGTGTTAGTATGTGCATTTCCCTCCTTTTTTTCCCGATGACACCCAAATAATGAATCATGACACGTCGAAGTGCGATAGCGCTGCATTGTGTGCATGCCTCATTAGTCACCCAATGTGCTGTAGAAGGTTACACGCACACATACAAACATTGTCATGCACACAGTAGGGGGACAGTAGAACCATAGCACCATGTTAATCAATGTGGGCATTTCCAATAAAATATGCTTTAGGTAATGTGGAGTAATGGTTTGTGTGCGTCTTCATTGGAGTGCAATAATAGTTAATATCCATGCTGAGTACACAGCATTGACCCTATTCAGTTAAGGCTGAGGAACCAAATTTAATTCAATTTAAGCAGTCAATTTAATCTTGCCCTCGAAAGTGGCTTATTTAGATATACTGCTAATCTTGTTATGATGAGAATCAGCAGATACAAATCTCCCTTTCAATTTGGAGTTTCAGTCTATAAATCCGATGATGTTCTGGTCTCCAGTGTGGACCTTTTGATGAACCCAGGACCCAGGCCATACCTTAGACTAATCACAGCAGTCACTATGTGATAACAGTGTTTTTTATAATTTCCCGCAAGTCTGACTCAACTAGAATTGTGATATGTGAAGTTCAGCCAAGCTGACCTTATTTGGTGTTAAATGTCAAGCTCCTATACATGCTGAGTGAACCATAGTCTGTTTCACTGTGTGCTTGTTGCATATGGTGGCGGTTCTAGACCAGTTCTACTGTGGGGGCCAAGCAGGGGCCAGTGTTTAATCAGAGGGGCACATTAAAAAACGCCAAAGATGATATTCAAGCATTCAAACCCTTTATTTTAGGTTATTTAAAAATCTAATTTAAATATATTTGGAAGATACAAATACATTGATTGAAACAATGAGACTTACCAACAATAACAACTATTTTTGCACGAGAATGACATTTCTCATTTTTGTGCACAATTCCTTTTTTTATTTTGAAAGTTCAGTACAGTGAGAATGATCTTTTTTTATATATATACACAAGCTTTTATTGCACAGTTAAACTATTATACAATGTACAGATTATGGGTTCCTTTTGTGTACAATGAGATATTGTTTGAACAAAAAATAGGTAAGAATTGTTCCGTCATCCATCGTTATAAATTAATCATTTTATTATTAATTTGACACAGGGGCCACAGCAGGGGCCAAGGGCTTCTTCACAGGGGCAGTGGCCCCTCTAGGCCCCTGTGTAGAACCGCCACTGTGCCTTACACATCGTATTCTGTGTTTTTTGCACATGTGGCCCCCACTTGCATAAATGATGTGGAAATGAGTTGAACTCCCAGTTTAATCATTGATTTCCCCTTATTTGGTCCCTAGAATGGGTTTACTTTGCATTTCAGTCAAATATGATGCTTGCAGGTGAAGAGGAACACTGATGCACTTCATACTGCAAGATGCTATTTGCTCTTTTATTTTATATTTCGCACATGCATTCTTTATAGCCACATAAACATGCAGACTGTATGAATAATGCATTCCCTAGACTCATACCCTAACCTTAATCATCATAACTAAATGCCTAACCCTAACCCTAACCTAATCATAATATTAAAACCAAGGCTCAACCCTCACATAGGCCTTTAAAGAAGTAACGACCAGCCAAAATGTCAAATGTGTGTGATTGACAGTGGGTATACTCCTTTTCACAAAGCCAGCGCACAATCCAGAGAGAAGTGATGACGAGCGGTGAGGGAGGAGTAAAAGCTTTGAAATGGAGGGGAAACATTTCTCAGCAGGAGGAGACGTCACGTAAAAAGACTTGTGGATGATGCAGATACCGTCAGATAATTAACTCCTCAGCTTGCTAACATTACCTATCTATCAACGGAGTTGTATTGGGATTTTCCATTAGAGATTTAAAAGCTGCTCTCATCTAAAGCGCATTACTTTTCCAAACCTGCTCCTATTTACTATTATTATTACTTTATATTCTATTATTCTTTTTTGTATTAGTAGTGGCTAAATCAGCAGAAGTTTAATAAAAGACATATTTTTGGAATTAAGTCATATATATTGTCTTTATTGTTAGTTAGCACATGCTTAAAAGAACCTCAAACTACATTTTTTAAAGCTTGATAGCTAAATATGAGCCATTACTGTGCAATAATTATCTGATTAGTTGACTAATAATCTCAATCATTTCAATAATCGATGACTTATCAACTTTTTAAAAGTTGTTTTTGCAGCCCTACTGTACGTGCAATTTTAAATGTCAGTTTTAATATATGCCAACAGCAATATGCTACCTAACGTTAGCTGGATTGTTTACCGTTGCTTGGTAACACCACCATCTGCTCTGGTTTCTCTGTCTCAATGAGTACTGTTGTCCCGCCCGGGAAGTACTGACGTAATCATCTATATATCTCATAGATATCAACCATGTTAATAATTTATGGCTCCTATTAGTTTGGATGTTTAAGACTGGATCTTTTAAACTCCTCCTTTAAACCAAGGCTCAACCCTCAAATAGGCCTTTAAAGAAGTAAGGAGCAGTTGAAATGTCCTCACTTCCCAAAAAGTCCTTATTCTGTTGGTTGAAAAGTTATTGTGGTCCTCACTATAAAGGCAGTACAAGACCACATACAAACAGTCTTCTTTAAAGCTTTGAGGACCTTTCCTGCAATATGAGATTGTCATTACTGGATGAATGCAGAGAAGCCATTGTACTTAAATAAGTGAGGCTTGGCTTGAACGTGTGCAGACTCAATATAAATGTACTCTCTGCAAATGGTTATCTAAAATTTGTGGACAGCTTTAGTCCATTACCTGGGAGCTCTAAACTCTTGCTCCTCTTCTAACGTCTGTGTTACACCCTCATACTCTGTCTTTGGGTTTTGTGTTACCCAAGCATGCAAATTGTCTTAGAATCTCCTGTTTTGAATTTGCACACTATGTTGCTTGTCTCATCAACAGAAAGCAGTCACTTAAACTTGTTTTTCATCTTTGTGGCAATTCAGAACTCATTCAAAACAAAAGACATATTTGACATCATCATTATTATCCAAAATCATGTTATTTCTTACATTGTAAACCTGATTGAACAATATAAAAAAGATGATGTTAAAGCCATCTGGTTTTTATGAGAGATTTTCAGCTTCACAGTTGAATAAGATCACAGAAGCCAGATCTATTCAGGGCCCATTACCATTGAGTCCACGTGGGTTTCAGATCTGTTTAGTTTTTCCATCTCAGGTTATTTTCCAAGTGTTACAAGGCCTCCGGTCATGCATTTGCAGATACAAATCTGTGTGTATTGTATGCCTTGTTCTGGTATTGTCTGTGTGTGTTTACACAGTATATGGGTGTACATGTGAGGTATATGTCTATCGACATGTATGTGTTGCTCCTATAATTAGAAATAATTAATCTTGATGACATATTGATTTACCAGGGAGGGAGAGCTGATAGAAACCAGAGCCCTCGCCACTACTTGATGGACAATTAGTCACCAACCAGCATGGAGGCCCCCAGGCTAACACACACACACACACACACACACACACACACACACACACACACACACACACACAGGTGCAGGTGAGATTAAAGGTAGAAATGAGTGAAGGTTTTTTTCCACTGCTGATTACATGAAACAATCATTGACAGTATTTTGGGGGAGGAGGGGGAGGAGGAGGAGGAGGAGGAGGAGAGGAGGAGTCAGGAGGAAGAGAGACACACACATTTTTTTTAATTTAATCTCTCTTTTAGCAATTAAAAACACATTTGTTGACACATATAACACACTTTAGCACATATACTACATGTAAACACACACACTGTGGTTTATCATGAAACACATCAATACATGACAGTAATAATAATATTCAGTTTGAGTCACTGTCATTCATTTTATCATTTAAAACTTCTGAAATTAAGAGATTGTCACATTGCAGTTTTTAGCTTCGATAGAAACCAAATAATGTGTGACGACGGAAAACAAAACAGATTTATGTTCAATATTTTAATATGGACCATGATATGACTTTCTGTCATTTCTGGCCTTGTTATGCTCTAATATGTATCAACAGACTATAATTGACCCATCTGAAGCATCAGGTGTTTTAAAATTTTACCATTTTTGAGCAAAATAGACATACCGGTACTATACTATGACTTTTTAATTTGTTTTTGTGCTTAATGAAGAAATGGTGGACCTGCAGTTAGCAAAGTGGTTTATTATTGATGGTGACTGTTTAACAAATATATTTAATATGTAATATCTTATTTATTTAAGATGTTCTGAAAGGAAAACCTGCAGCCTGAGCCGGCTCAAACTGCTGTGTTCTGTGAGGTAAAATTATGTTTTTGTCAATGAAGTCTGGCGGCTTTAACTCTGTGTACACGGTTTGTAAAACTGTTGATCCGGTTTGCAAAATAAAAATCTGCTCTTCAGCCAAAGTATAAACGCTAATGTTTGTCTGCCTAGAGACGACAGCAAAAACATCTGATTGGATAACAGCTTTCCCTTTCACCCTCTCATGTCTGCAGCACACTTGATTTAAATTGAGGCTAAAATTATAATAATGCCTATATTCCAGATATGAAATATTATATTTATAAAGCTGGTGTGTCAGGGCTCCCCTCTGGTGTTTGTGAACACACAGAAGAGTTAGAGGTAGACAGTGAATGAAGAGGAACCGCCAGTGAGAACAAAGACATTAACATTATTTTCTGAATGCTTCACAGATTTATTTCAATGTTGCTTTCATGTGATGACACAACAGAGAAGTCAGATGCAGAATCTCATTATTTGGTACATGCAGTAAATCACAGTGTAGCCAATAAGGAGTCATGCAGCAGCCTGAAGGAATCCTCACAGTGTGAAGAGGAGGGAGCCACTAAAGGTGGTGTTGTTGTCTCCATCGTCATAGAGAAGAAAGTCTGATGGGAGAACGAGGGAGATTTCATCTCCTGCCATCAGCTCCAAGACAACAGAGTTAGTCAAATATTGATGACCTGACCATCTCTTATACTCCTCATTCCGCATGATCTTCTTGTTGTTCTTGTACACCATGACACCCATGGTTTCTGCCATGACACCACACAGAGTGAACTGGAAGTAGTAGACCCCTCTGACTGGTGCTGTGAAGAAACCTACAGAGAAGAAAATGAAAAACAGTGGAAAATTACTGTTACACTAAAATATAGATGTATAGCTGAAAAAACAGATGCATGGTATACCACATGCTACATCGTCTGTGCTATGGATCATTTACATCTTATTTTACATAGTGTAGCCTACAGATGAGGTGTTCGTAACTATAGTTACATACCAGTGATAGAGAAACTATCAACCTCTGTAGCACCAGTGCTATAACCAAAACAAGTTAATGTAAAGTCCTGTACTGTAATATTTTAATCTTTGCAGCATTTTGTGAATGGGCAGCCGACCTCTTGGAGGTGTTAATCCAAAAACACCTGCTAAAACAGCAGCGGTCCACTCCACGGCAACTAACGGTCCTGGAAGCTTGACGGGCATAGCAGCAGTAACTAAGGGGGCTGAGCTTTTGCAAATAGTCAATTGTAGATTTGCATGAGTAAACATGTTCATGTGAGCTGAAGTAAATTACCTGTAGATGGATTGTAAGCATCACCGATGTTGGTGTAGACTTGATTGAATTTCAGTAGCATGTCTGTTTCACTAAATCCAACATGTCCTCTATTAGTCAGAGATGTGTAAAAAGCCACCTTTCTCTCTGTTAACAGAACAAAGTCAATGTAAGTCATTAAACTTCAACTGGACTATGTATGTAGTGTGTGTGTCTGTGTACAATCATCACCTGCATTTTGCCTCTGCAGCTGCTCGATCCTGGACTCACTGCTGCTCAGTCTGGTCTGCAAGTCTGGAGTCGATGCAATGACAGTAAATTACAGAGCAGAGCATGCTGTTAACGGGCACAACATAATATTTACGGCAGTTTACTCATTTTATCTGTTAAATTAACACTCATAAATGTACCTGAAACCTCTGTTAATGACCCAAAGGAGAGATTAAACCATACTAGAGAATGCTAGATGCTGAATAACATGACAGGAAAGGCCATCCCCCATACTGTTTTATGACTCTTGATTGATGAATATTTGATTTCCCCATTAGAGGGATAGCATTTATGGTAACACCCTTTTCAACATAAATGGTGCCCCGTTTAGAGGCATCCATACATTTATTTGACATCTTAAAATCCCTACAAATAGTGCCCCTTGTGATGCACAGTAGATTTGGCAATAGTTCATAAATGTAAATATATTCATATCAGCATATATTCTGAAGAAACTGTGGTGGGAATGCTAGATGCTGAACAGCTGAATAGCTACGCTGTCATGCTGGTGGGAATGTGTCAGAAGAAGTTCAAGTAGGAATAGTTAGAAAAGTGGGATTGGGTGGAATTAATATTAGTTGAATAATTCTGAAAACTGCTTAGGAGCAATGCATCAATCAGAAATAGAGAAAAAGTGATGGAGATCTAACAATGTTTAGGTATACTAATGATACAGAATTAATCTATCTGTAAAGCAAAAAGTGTGTGTGTGTGTGTGCGTGTGTGTGTATCTAGGGCATAAGTCACTGAGTCAGACTGACCTCAGATTTCGTATGTGGCTTGCGCATGGCATGAAGGTGTGCATCCTCGATTTTGAAGATTTTTACTTAGGACGTGTTGCAGCATTGCACTGTTTCTGATTGGACGCCTTTTAGGGGAGCTCCGCCCCATTATTCAGCCTTTCTGAGTTTTAAAGTGTGTTACAAGGTTCGATTTTCCAATAATATTCAAATAGTTCCCAGCAAATATGAATGTTCAATGCGTATGTGCTGTACATGCACTAGTACTTTGAAGAGACCAACAAAAAATCAAACAAACCATCGGCGGCAGTCAGTCGAGTTTGCATAGACATCAGGTCTGCAGCTTGGACTGAAAAACAGAAGAAGTTTGATTTTATTTTCACATTTATTTTAAGTTCATCAGCACACTGACACACGTTTTCTCTCTCCAGCTGCTCGGTCCTGGACTTGCTGATAACAAGTTCACTCTCACTGCTGCTCAGTGTGGTCTGCAAGTCTGGAGTTGATGCAATGACAGTGAATTACAGAGCAGAGCATGCTGTTAACATGCACAACAAATTATTTACAGCAGTTTGACCCTCATTTTGCCTCAGAAATACACCGAGAACTGCTGTAAATATTCCTGACTACTTAAAGAAAACATTATTTAACAGTAATCAGTCTGTACCTGAATTCTCTCTCTGCAGCTCCACCACCATGTTTTTTAGAGCCCTGATCTCTGCCCACATGTCAGGTGTGGTTTGCTTTGTGGTCTTCTCGGTCCGTTCCTCAGCTGCATCTGTGGGAGCTCCTGACCCACACAGAGCCAGCAGCAGCAGCAGCAGCAAACCAACAGCCCTCATCGTTCAGTTCACACTTTGTCTTCACAAACGTGCAGAGCATCAGTCGGCCCATCTTATATCCTCTCCAAACTAAAACACATGATCCCAAACAGGATCCAACAAGTTTGATTGGAGGCCTCAGATGACCTGATATGACCTGTGTGCAGGTGAGAAGATACAAGCTGCTGCAGGCTGCTGGAACACTTTGACCATGAAAGCCTCTCATGCAGTCCAAGCTGTGCATACAGCATGTTTATTAATACATACAAAGACACACACTTCTCGTCATGCTGAGGCCTTTTAGTGTGACTGAGAGTTATCAGCTCCTCTTCACTCTGTCTCACTTCTGACCTCATTCTCTAGAAAAACTCTGTCACAACATTGGGACAGTCTTTGACATTTTATATTATCATTTCTTAATCATTCATAAATACTCAGTTTGGACAATAAAAACTGTTGTGAGGGGTCAAAGGTCAGATAGTCAAACATTAACTGTCAGTAAATATTAGGTAGAAATCCTCCTGCAGCATCTTTGTGTCCTTGTGTGCCCCCGGTATGGACACAAAAGCATCAAATCTGTTAATAAAATTATGTTATTTTACTCTCTGAAGAATTGTAAATGTTGGCTTCAAATCTAACATGGAAGAGGTCGAATGAGGAGAAGATCTAGTTGTATATTTTATTCTTAATATATGTGAGCTTATCTCAGGTTTGACTTGTTCTATCATCATCAAACACAAGGTGTGTGATGGCAGGAACACGCTGCTGAAGGTTTTACAGCAGGACGTCGTCCAAAAAACTGTCAATGATTGTTTCATAGAATCAGCAGTGGAAACAAACCTTCAATCATTTCTACCTTTAATCTCACCTGCACAACTTGATGCTTCTTTTCTGCTTTCTCTGCAAAATAAAACAAAAAAATAACAATGAAGGAGAAAGTGAATTTTAATGTGAAGTAAACAAAACTAAAACCAAAATACTCTCTCTCTCTCTCTCTCTCTCTCACACACACACACACACACACACACACACACACACACACACACTCTCTCTCTCTCTGCCAAAGCAAGCGTCAGAAAAAAAAAGATAACAGTAAGGAAAGCAATATTTACAATAAAATTATTATAATTCAATCATTCATTTTAAAAGAAAAGAAAAACTAATAACAATAAAAGAAAGCAATATTTACAATCATTGAATTACAATCAATCTATCATTCATTCAAGAAAAAATAAAAATAAAAACAAAACAAAATAAAAATAAAAACAAAACAAAATCTCTCTCTCTCTCTCTCTTTCACTCTCTCTCTCTCTCTCTCTTTCGCTCTCTCTCTCTCTCTCTCACACACACACACACACACACAGCTAGAAGTGAAAAACACATAAGGACACTTTCACACCACTCATGGGAGACTGGAATAGCTCTTCCCTTTAGCCTACTTTGTGCATAGACACATGATACAGAAAACACTTTTTAAGAGTTAATTTCTTTTTTTAAGTGTTCAACATGCTTATTGTCAAGTGAAATTATCCGTCCACGCAGCAAGATAATTTCCCTCAGATTTAGTGTTTTATGTTCACGTTTGAAAGGCGGTACCCAGAATTGACGTGTTTGTGACGTCAGCTGCAAAGCATTTATGAGAAGTGAGCCTGCTTGGCCAGCACAAGTCTCTTATCAGCTCTCATGGGGAAGAATGGGGCTCCATCTTTGAACACAGTATCTACTTCTTATTATATCCATGACTGACTCACAGACCACAGACGTAACGCCTGATGTAATACCAGCACAGGACGCCTCAGTGTACCTAGACTAAGCTCTGAATGTGAAGGTGATTCAATTAATTGCACTGCAGCCACTTACTCATAATGGCTTATACAATATAGTGTTTGTTTTGTTGTTTGCTTAAAGGTTGTGTTTTGTTATGGATATGACGCAGAATACATCTTGGAACACAAAATAAACATTTCATAAATATATTCAGATAATGAAGTGAAATCAAATCAAAACATCTCTATTTGTTTTTCACCGTAAGTACAGTGCAGTATGTCTTCCTGTCTTTTATCTTTTCCTCGTTTTCTTTCCTTCATTTTTCTAATGTCAAGTTTTGTCAAGACGTTTCCAGGCTGCAGGGTGCTGCTCTATAAGCAGTCATCTGACAGAGAAGTATCAGAACCAAGGTTCAAAGCAGCCCATCTTGCACTTTTATTATTCTGTTTCTTGCCACACAAGGCTAATCTGAATATGCATGTGCACAGTATGTAAATGTGTGTGTGTGTGTGTGTGTGTGTGTGTTTGTGTGAGAGAGACAGAGAAAGAGAGAGAATTGGGCTGTTGTAAAAGTGTAGTCTCAGGTCCCGTTTACACGAGGACACTTGCAGGTAAAAACGACAAAATATTTTATCAAAAAGTGCCTTTCATTTAGACAGTGGCGGCGTTTTTGGGGCTTAAAAACACAAAAATTTGAAACCACCCTCCAGAGTGGAAAACTGTAATCCGTCTACTGCCAAGACACAAAACTCTGCTCAGATCTGCTCAGGTCACATACGCCTTTACGTCACATACATGCTCCAGTACAGGGAAATAAACAAACATGTGGGATTATTTCCATGCGTCGGACCTTCAAGCTGCTCTGGCAGCTCTAATAAACTTACAGGAGTCTTTCCACCAAATGTACAGGATATGTACAGATAGTATTAGTGAACAGAGAAGGATCTGGAATTATTTCTGTCAAATTTTGGATGCACCAACTGGTCGGAGGCGAGCCAGGCGGCTTTGGACGAGACCTGGGAGATGTAGTGGATGGTGGAGAACTTTGTGGAAGGAGTAGCTGATGAAAATACGTGGCGTGAAAACTTCCACATGCCCAAAGATGCTCTTATCGCTTTAAGTGATGCCGCCTGGCATGCATAACCAATCCAATTAAACACACTTTTGCGTCACCGTATGCAGCAGATTTCCTCCTGAAAACGCTCGTCTAAACGCGGAATAAAAAGTGAAGACGTGACGCCACTTTTGCGTTTTCTGTTCAGGCCGTCATCATGTAAATGTAGCCTCAGTGGAAAGTGTGTTTGTGGAAACCTCAACTGTAATATGAATATGGATATCCTCTCCACTCACTGTGCTCTCCCTCATGGAAACACAAACCTTCACACATACCATATTTGAAAAGTTCTGTTCTGAAATGGATTTGTCTGTTTTTCCTCAAGTTTATAATTGGAGTTTATCATGTTTCCCCTGACAACCACTGCAGCTTTGTTTAGGAGTTTGCTATCAGAGCCGGTTCTAATTCATTTTCTTATTTCCTGAGTGGAGATATTTATTTCAGACGAAATGCATTAAGATGTCTAGATCTAAAAGAGTCTGACACAGCACAATTCAGGATTTGTACTATTAGTGATCAATTAGTGGACGAAACAAAAGACCAAAACTTTAACTTACACCTAAATTTAGATTTATCCAACCATTACCTCTAAAAGCAGGCACAAAATGGCCACATCCTCTTCATTCTGGCCAGCAGCACATTACAACAAGCTTACTTATTATAGACACCAAGCACATATGCTCATGAACAACTTTTCCCCAGCCTTATCAACAAAGCAGGCTACTGCCAGCTAGCTCCGTGGATCAAACTAATAATATACTAGTTTAAGTTTGTGTATAGATACAGTAGGGCTGGGCGATATGGACCAAAAGTCATATCCCGATATATTTAGGCTGAATATTTAGGCTGAATATCGATATAAGAGCAAATGTTCAGTCAAAGTCAACGCCAAATATGACATGTAACAAGTAGTTTTTTTAAACCGTTTATTTAAGTGAACATAAATACTGTATAACAACAGGAGTATCTTAAAAAAAAAAAAAATCAAAGCCCCATAAAGTGCACATTTAACTAAAAATATATCTTAAATTAAAGCTGCAGCTTGCCTGGAGCAAGAACCACAGGGCAAATTTGAACTATATCGATATATGGTCTAATTCCATATCACATTTAAAAATATATCGATATATCGCCCAGCCCTAAGATACATAATGAATATTATGTGACCCTCTTGCTTCACAGCAAGGGTCACAGGTTAGAATCCGGCTTGCGGCTCTTCTGTGTGGAGTTTGTATGTTCTCCCTGTGTCAGCGTGGGTTCTCACCGGGTCACCGGGCTTCCTACCACAGTCAGAAGACATGAAGCTTAGGTTTAATTGGTGACTCTAAATTGCCGTAGGAGTGACTAGTTGTCTGTGTCAGCCCTGTAATAGTCTGGCAACCTGTCCAGGGTGTACCCCGCCACCGGCCCAATGTCAGCTGAGATTTGCTCCAGCCCCCCACGACCCAAGTTCAGATAAGCGGTGAATGAATGAATGAATGAATGAATGAATGATCCCCAGTGACATTTGCTCTATCCCTTTATAACAGCCAGCTGTGCTACTGTATTTATTCACTTTTCTTACAAGCAAACATACAGAAGACAGGACCATACAAAACAACAACAACAAGCTGGGAATACCAATACAAAAATCAAAGACCCAAACAAAATAACCAGTTCCAGGTAAATGTGACAGGTACAATATGCAGTACAGAGCGAAATACAATGGGAGCTAAATAAATACAGAAAACACATAAAAAATACAGGTTTTTTTAATACAAATGCTCTTGTTAGTATAGCAGAAATATTTACATGAGTATAGTCAAGAAATGGTTTCCATATTCTTTCAAAGGCATTTGTTTTGGAGTGAAGAAGGCAGGTAAGAAAGTTCAGAGGTATGTATTCAGTTATTGGGGCTTATCTGAGATCCAGTGCTGAAGAATATTTTTCCTGGCACAAAATGTCAAAACATTATACAATTTTTTCTGATATATATCAGTCACATGATCACTGGGAAGACCCAGAAGGAGGGAAACCGGGTTAAGTTAAAACTTTTTCTTCAGAATCTTCTGTATTTCAAACACGACATCACTCCAATATTTTTGTATTTTAACACAGGACTGTGCTACTGTTTAATGAATTTGGGTTTAACTTTATTATAGAAATATAATAATGATTGTGATGTTACACATTAGATCATTTATTTAGTCGTGTCATTGTCACACACCTACACCCATGCCAGGATGTGTGCTGTTTGAGAGTGACAGCCAGCCAGACAGCATCAGTGACAGACAGGGTGATAGATGGATGTTGTGATACTGTGTTAATAGGTGCACTGAGTCTGCCTGCTTCCCTTAAGGTCTTGTTAGCCTATGCAGCACTCATCCATCTTGCTTGCTGCTCCATATCCGTGCCACAGTGGAAGCCTGTTATACAACCACGGATCCAGACGAGTCATAAAACTTTTTACAGCTAAAAGTATGTTCTCTAACTGTACATGAAGGGACACTTAGTTATATATATTCTGTGTTTCTCTGTATTCTTACTGTGTGTGTTTGGTACCTGTTTACCTGAATACAGAAACCAGCCTGTGTGTCCTGATACCAGTCCAAAACTGCAATGGTAGAAAAACCTCATAACATGCATAACAGCAACCTTTACCCCGGCTTATTTTGGAAGGTCATTGTTTGCTGATGTACAATGTTCTTGTGCTACACAATGGCCAAAAAAATGTCCTCGTTTTTAGATAAATACATGATTTTGCATGATAAGTGGTCGGCAGCAGTGCATGCATTAGCCTGTCTCTAGTATGCTGCTTTTAGCTTAGCTTTAGCAACTGTTCCATAAAATCAAAGGAGATGTATGGGTCCTGCTGGACTCACCTAACACAGCACTCATCAAGAGTGATAGACTCACAGAGTCATTTGAGAGACAGTAATAAGGTGAATAGGTAGAGCGGGTCCATTCTTATAGCTTTATTACTTCATTTACTAGTGTGGCACCAGTCCATCAGGGCCTGTCAGTCAGCCCCCGCAGCAGGTCGCCCTAATATCCATCAGATGTGTTTCACTCAACACTCAAATGGCCTATAGCTCTCACAGTTACTGTCACTCCTGTACGCTGCAGAGCGTAGAGAGGAATTGGCATTGGTGCACAATAAGAATGGCAAATATAGTAATAGTATCATTTTAAACAAAAGAGGCAGTTTGCATCAGGATACATTGTAAATGGTGTGTGCTGTCAGGCGTGTATTTTGAGGATTTGAAGAGTGTGCAATCTTTTGTGCATTATTTCTGTTTGTATGTTCGAATAGCCGCGTGTTTGCAGTCGGTGCAGATGTCGGAGGATACTTGGTAATCTCCGGCTGAGAGAGAAAATGGCTTGGTGGGTATTTGTGTGGCTAAACCAATGCTCATCCTGAAATTCTGACTGCATGCCTACATGCCGACGTCATTGCTTATTTGAAGCCCCCTTGAAGAGTGTGTTTGTGTATGTGTGTGTGTGGCTGATGTAAAACAGAGACCGGATTCCCAAGCCAAGGATTCCCCTCTGCCGATCTCCCTCAATTTTCTGTCTTGGTGTATTTCTGTCTCTTTCTCTTTGTCACATTCATATTTACACAAACAAACACAACTAGTGAAGGAGTTGTATAAACTCATCTGTGTGTATGCAGACCTCCTTTGATCACACTGTGCTGTGTTGCATCCCTCTGAAACTGTTGAAAGATCAAAGCAGCTCTAGATTTGCTTATAGTTTGATTCATGTAACTGAAGACAATATTTTTAGTCCCCAATAGGCTGACTGACCTTTCAGAACAAGGACTGCATGCAGAATGTTTCAGCTTTGTACTTTTTCTGACTGTAAAAAGTTTTGGAGTTAATTTTAGTGGAGGGTTATTTTAGAGCTCTTTAGTGTTTAATGTACCAAAAATGTCCTGTTTGTGAACAAATATAGCTTTTCTGCAAATTAGTCTGTGACCTCTACTTCCTGTAGCCATCCATAATTAAAATGAACAAGTAAATATACTTCCATTTCTTTTATCAGTACAACAGTAGTGACACATTTATGACATGTGTTAGCTGGAAGGTTACATTTGTCCAGATGTTTTCTAGCATTGAGGAGAACCATCAAGAAAAGAAACCAAAGTGTGCCTTTTTCAGCATCCTCGTGGTGAATTAACACAGCATGTAATGTATGCCAAACATCAGTGATGTTTCACTATCCAATTAGTTTAGCTGTAAGGCAGGGCTACAGACTAACCTTTTCACCAACGAGCAGCTACAAGCTAATTAGCTCTCCTCCCAGCAGTAACTAATATATTCTCGAAACACGTTACATTTTAGCCATAGCTGGCTGTAGATTGTCAATTGATAAGTGAAAAAGTGAAAAGTGGCCTGTCAAAGTTTATTAAGCATTAACAGAAACATTTTTTTAACTAAACTTATTGTTAAAGTGCATTAAGGGTATATAGGGGTTATAATAACCCTTTGCCCAAAGGGTAAAGTGGGAAATAGTAGTAACTCCAGTTCTATGATTATGTGAGTAGGCCTCCTTTTGTTAATTGATTTCCAATAATAATTCTTAAGCTGGTAACACTTTAAAATAACCACCATTTATTCATGGTAAACAGATAGTTTATCAATGTATAATCATCATTTATAAACCGTATATAGGCCATTTAAAATGGAAAATACATACTTTATTAATGTTTAACTAACTAAATAATTTATAGATAGCAAATAGATGGTATATTAATGTAAGTGTATAGTTACATTACCATTAACAAATAATTAGATTATAATTAATATTTTATCAACAGTTTTAGTTGCACTCATTTTAACATTTTTTCACCATATTAAGTATGCCTATGTTAATGATTTTTATACCTTTAAGAAATTGGTTGAAAACATTTAAAGATTAAGTATGTATAGCACTTTGTAAATGGTTAATAATATGTTCATAAACCATCTATAAAGTTGGTTATTGTAAAGTGTTACTCAAGCCTTTAAGATACATTTTGAACGCTAAAAAATGTGTGATTAATTTGCGATTAACTATGCACAAGCATGCAATTAATTACAGTAAAATATTTTTATGGATTGACAGCCCTACAGAGGCTTCCCGCATGAGAGGGGAAAATCTCTGTTAGTCCCAAACACATTTTCAGGGGTTTAGCTTGGTTTTAATGGACTTTGTTGCTGTGTAAAATCAAAGGCTAATCAAAGTAGCATTCATCTGCACCATTCATTTGTCACTCGCTATAGTTCTTCATGCTAATGCAAACATTTACTCTCTCTGTCTCACTGTGTTATTTCACTTCTGGAGAGCACTAATGTTGTTTGTTGCTGCATACAGTACATGTCCATTAGTATTATGGGTCTGGCTTATTTTCTGGCGTATTAGTTTCATTTCAATTATAATTACTGCAGACCATCATCCCCCAGTGGCACAGCCCAAGGAAACAGTCGGAAACATTAGCTCGGCACTGTCACTCATTATTTTGGTCCGGCCCAAGCAGAACGACGCCTAACCATCTTTCCTCTCAATCTCTTGCTTCCTCTGTGGCTTTTTGCAGGCTTGCTCTCTCACATATTAGCACATTCCCTCGTTTGGACAGCAATACATCAAAAACAACAAAACAGATTTATAGGAGTGGATACAATAATACCTCGATTTGCTTGTGTCCTCTGACATAAAACTCTCTTTTACCTCTTTGCTTTCCTTCACTGATCTTGTCGTGTTTACTGTGGGGTGGGGAGAAAAAGTCTGACATCCAGCATCCACCTAGTCATCCATTAGGGCTGTGCACTATATCAAGTTTTTCAGGTGGCCATGGCAAAAAAACAAGAAGAAAGTTTTGTTTTATATTCTCCAAGACCTGTAATAAGAGGAAGAGTGAGTGAGAGGGTGAATTGAGACAAATTGAGAACCATGCTATCCAATAATTAGTTATTGATCAGTTTATCTAATATATATATATTGGCTAGTACAGAGTAAGATATCCCACTTGTGTTGGATACGTCTAGGTAACACTTTACGATAACCATCATTTATAGATGGTAAATAGACAGTTTATTAAAGTTAATCATTATTTATAAACCGTATATAGGCCATTTATAATAGTAAATAGATAATCTATTCATTTTGAACTATCATTTATAAATGGCAAATATGGCATTGTAATGTAAGTTGATAGTTACTTTACCATTAACAAACAATTAAATTATATTTAATAGTTTATCAATAGTTTTAGTTGCACTAATTTTAACATTTTTAACACCATATTAAGTATGTTAATGATTTTGAAATGATACATAAACCTTTAAGAAATTGGTTGAAAACATTTAAAGATTAAATATGTATAGCAATTTGTAAATGGTTAAAAATTGGTTTATAAACCATCTATAAACATCACTTAGTTGGTTATTATAAAGTGTAACCTAAAACTAGAACTGTTATGTATGCAGATGATTGTACAATATATTCAGCTGAAACGTCCGCAGTAGGATTAAATAATAAGTTACAGCATGACTTAAGGTTAGTGGCAGAATGGGTGACTGATCCAATAACAATAGATTTAGTTTTTCCAATGTTCAAGAACAATTTGTTTTCAAAGTATTTGCTGAGTGATGAACCTTCCCTGGTATTGGAAATTAATAAGATTCCTGTTTAACACGTTTATGATACTAAACTTTTAGCCACAATTGTTGATCAACATCTAGCATGGTCGAAACATATTGATCATATTCTACAAAATTACCAAAAGAAGACACAAAATTACATTATATAACATTTCCACTTCTTCCGCTAACAACAACACGGCAGATAATAAATGCTGCGGTAGCAGTTGCCTTTCTTGTTGTTAACGTCGTCATAGAAACAAGTGAAACAAAGCTCCAGCTTGCACAATAAAGGGACCTTCCACACACAACACAGTAAAGTGCCATTCATATAAAACTCACATTAAACTTTCATATCAAGGTGGGGGCCACAAAATATCATCACAAGGGCCGCAATTGGCCCGCGGGCCGCAAGTTTGAGACCTTTGGTATAGACAATCTTCCTGTCCTGTGAGACCGCTTTTTCTTTTCCTTTATTTATCTTTTTTTTTTGGTATCTGTTTGTATGTCATGCTATGGTGTGTGTATGTTGTGTATGGACTCTTAATTGTACTGTACAAGTGTTGCATCTTTTGATATGTTTGTATGCGTCTATGATTGTGTTGTGACTGTATTGACTGTTGTTGTTGTTGTTGTTGTTTTGTTGATGACCTCGGAGAAGGGACTATTTGACTTAGTGTTTTGACTCCAGGAAGAATAGCTATGCTAATGTGCTGTTGCTAATGGAGATCCAATAAATGAAATGAAATGAAGATAGACAGGAATAAAGGGAGAGAGAAGCTAAAAGTTAACCAAGCCACCGTCTCCTGTTATAGACCTACAGCACGGGCAGATGCTCCTTGAAACTTTTTCAGAGAAGCAGACAGATCACCACAGCAGTGTGTGAGCAGAGTCAAATCAGTATGTTAATAGCCTCCACATTGAGCAGCGTATAGGTCTGCCTACTCACCGGGGCACTTCATGCTGCTCCCCTTGACAGGATCCTTTTTATGTGGCTGTTAAAAAGCAAAGACATTCCAAAACTTTTTTCACCTGCAGGTGTATAAGAACTACCTGCAGTATTCACATTTCTTACCCAGGGAGCTCCTGAAAGCCATTGTACAAGTGTCACCTTTTTAACATACGTGCCACATTACAGCTCGTACTTGGTCGCTCTTGTTTGACATGATAATTAGAGCTGTTAAAGGGCTCTGGTGATAGGTACTACTGTTGTGGAGCTGTTTAAAGAAGAACATTTTAGATTATCCGAGATTTGGCCCTAACCTAAATAGCAATTAGGGAAAAGAACCAAATGTTAAACTGACTTTTGCATTTGGATTTTTAACACACTGCCGTATATGGAAGGGCAATTTTTAGATTCTGTTATATGTCTAACTTTCTAAGTGCTAGATTGCAGCAGTCATGTATTTTATTCACACTGTAGCCTTTCGGCTAAAAATACTTCAGGCCCTGTCTTTCTGAGTTTCTTCAGTTTAGTTGCATTGGAAAAGACTTCCCACTTCTCTCTGCAGCAGACTTTACATATCCTACTTCCTGTTATCCATCTATATATTTCCTCCCAGCTTGCTGTTGAGGTTGTTTATGAGAATGCTAATATATGTGAAAACAGGAGGTGCACTTGTGATGATATTTTTATGGAAAAAAGAATAAAAAATCTTTGATCAAAAAAAAAGAAGTGTCAGTTCAAAGGGGCTCTTTGAACATCCAGGTTTGGTGAGTTCAAAGTTGATGCTGACCATGGAGCTCTGGTTCTGGTCCCTCTGAAGTTCTGAAGAGATAAATATATATATACAGTTTTAGATGTGCCTGCTTTTGTATCATCAGTTTTACTTTTATCAGTGAAATCTAGAACTCTTTTATTTTTTAGATATATTAACTTATATTGCTTTGTACAACATTATGTTATGTCTTGTATATTTGGCATGCACTCTGCTTGGACTAATACATTTTATATTAGCTTTCAAGTTTAACAGGAGTCAGTAAATCCAGTTGTGAATATATATACAGGAATGCATGCTTGAACTATCCTCTAAATAACCTCTGATCACTGTATCATTTCCCATTGCTTTTTTTTTTTTACCCAATGAATGCATTGAAACTAGTTTTTCCCAACAATATCTCCAACCTAAATGACAGAGTAGGTTGTCTGTCACTACCACCAAAAACTACCCATATGTTTGTTCGCTGGTTCAGAGCAGAGCGTTCTAAAAATAGCACACACACAATTATACATAAACATATAGGCCCTCATTTATCAAACGAGTGCAGATCTGAGCGTATATTTCATCTTACGACAGGGTTCACGTGTGATTTATCAAACGATCGTATCTCTCCAATCACAGCGTGAGAATGATCGGCTGTTGATAAATGTGGCTTGAAACGAGCGTCATTTAAATAATATAATAATAATATGTACCAGATTCAGATGGCTCGCCTCAAGAGTTTAGTCAAGTCAAGTCAAAGTTTATTTATAGAGCACATTTAAAAACAACCTCAGTTGACCAAAGTGCTGTACAGTTGTTAAAATAAAATAAAATCATACACAAATCGTTAATGAAAACAATAAAATACTAAATACAGTAAAACAATAAAATAGTAATAAAAACTCAATCCAAAAACAGAGTTAGAGATAGAAAAGAAAAATAAAAGGGTAAAAAAAAACTTAAACCCACTTATAGTTATAAACTCAAACAAGTTTGGTGAATATTTTACATTTGGATCACAGACTTAAAAGTTTTCATAGCATTTTGGTTAAAGGAGGTAAACAATGTTTTTAAGTAAGTTTTAATCCCAAAAGAAGAAGAATTCTCAGATTCAGAAAGTGAAAAGGAAGGAAATCAGAGGTGCTGTCAGCAGAGTAGCAGTGGACCATTCAACTCCTGGTGAGGTTGGAATATTTCATTTTTACATTGTGATATATAAAGCCTAATAGCCTATATAATATCAAAATATTGTTATTATAATGATGAAGAGATATTGTTCACTTCTTTACTTTTAGTAATAATTCTGTCCCAGTCAGTGGAGCGTGTGGCAGCTCTGATTGGAAATGTTTCTATTGGATCAGAACCACTGGTGGAGGAGACGCTGACGCTCTGGTGTCCAGCAGGATAATAATAATAATAATAATAATAATAATAATAATAATAATAATAACGGTAAACAGCAGACAACAACATTTAATATCCTCAGCTAGTATTCTGTTTGAAGAATTTTTGTATTGTTTTTAAATGATGTTTAATGATAAATGATGTAGTCCAGTTTTGCTTTGTCACCATTAAAAATCAAAACACCACAGAGTTTTATCAGCTCCAGGCATCGATACAATAGTCTAAGATCAATTCTCTGACTCAGACGTGTGGATTTCACGCTGACTCAAACCTGCTTACACAAGCTGAGAGCAGACTGAGATCTGATCGTACCCTCCGCTCACGTCCACATTGATAAATGCCGAGCCTTGTTGAAATGATCGTACGCCCACTTTACACTCACTTTCTGTCGTACGCTTGTTTGATAAATGAGGGCCACAGTTTGCTGTTTTAAAAGGCTGCAGTTTCGTTGAATTGAGGCTACAAAACCAGTGACCTAGGTCAATGGTGAAATAGTTACAAGGACGCCGTTACTACTCGAAGTGACAAAGTAACGTAATAATGTGTAACGGAAGTTAAGTGATGTGTAAATCACATGGTTTTCATGGTTTACATGGGACATGAACCCTGTTCTGCAAAAAGTTCAGGGATTGTTTGACCCTTTTACCACCCAATCTTCCCACCCCGAAGTGCAACTTTAGTGCTTTTGACTCCACCTCGCTGTCATTCATAAAAACTGAATTTTTACGGCTGCTCGAGGGGAGTCACAAACATAAATATGAGTCATATTGAGCTGCTTGTAGAAACGACCCATTGGGTCTTTTTAAGGAAAGAACAGTCAGTCTATTTTTTACTTTCTGCCCATCAGATCTTTTGGAATGAACCAGTTGCAACAAATACCTTGTTGTTGGCTGGCTGGTTGGTGCTCTGAGCCCCACTGAGAGCCAGAGCCTTATGTCTGCAAAGTTGATTGATGGTGTTGGCATATTATTGTGAAGGTCTGTTTGGGGGGATGTTTAATAACCCAGCACAACTAATGATGTTGAACACGTACAGTATTATTATGCTTCAGCAACTTCAATTTTCAATGTGCTTTACAGTATTGTGTGTGTGTGTGTGTGTGTGTGTTTATACCTGTGGGCATAATTATTTGAACATCTGTGTGTGTATGCAGTAATATTATGGTTTAATATCTTAAAATTAAAATTTCTGTTGTGTTTTTGTTTGACCAGAAACAGTCCACACTTGGTTAGGGTGAGAGTCCAGTCCAGGTTTGCAACATAGGAATGTATGTGTATGTATGTATTTATGTATGTATGTATCTTTGTATGTATCTTTGTATGTATGTTTGTGTGTATGTTTGTGTGTTTGTATGTCTGTGTGTCTGTGTGTTTCTCTGTATGCATTAGTAACCCCATTTCATTTTCTTCTGCTGAATTAGCCATTTTTTTAATACACAACTATGTCTACTGAACAGTGACAGAATTACTTCCTCTGTGTGTTTGCTGGAATATAATGTCAAATATTAGGTTGGAAAGATACTCTGAACATACAAAACCATCACAAAAACAACTGTCTGTGATGATGAAATGGGGACTACCTTTTCAACCCTTGCTTAGTCTTTGAATACCAAACCAATCACGTTTAATGTTGTTGCCGTGATATTTATTTAAGCACTTAAGGGGCAGGGGAAGGATAAATGGCACTTGCACAGACTAAAGTTATTGGGTAGTATGTCTTTTCCAATGCTATTAGGACTTAATGTAGCGCTATTCAGCGGGAGGAGGCAGGGAATGAAAAGAGTGGTTGATGGAAAGAGTAGCGGATAATGGAAGAGAAGAGGGGGAGAAAAACATGACTACTGAGCAGCGGTAAAAAACAACAACAACAACAAAAAACACACTTACAGAGAGATCGATACAAGATTTGTTGATGCCAGCCAACAAACCCGCCATTAAATGTCTTCAGGGTATTGTATAACGCATGCACTATTTTATCTAATTGGCCTCTGATTAATATAAAATTTTATTATTCGTCTTTGCAATTAAAAGATAAATGGAAGTAGAGCATTTGAACGACAGCTAATGGGGAGCCATCCATTACTTGTCACTGAAGCAGCTACAGAATGCATTTGCAGCATGCAAATGAGGCACCCAACACATCTCTACACATGCTTGCAATTATTATTATCATTATAGAAATAACCTACAATTTATGCAGCAAACCTAAAAGAAAAACAACATTGTGGCTCTGTCAGGCCGGGCTCAAGTCAGGACTCAGATGCAGAGCAGGTGAACGTAAAAGTTTCTTTATTCAAAGAATGCAGCAGGTTAAGTCCTCACAGAGTGAAAGAAAAGGGCTATGAAGCACCTGACTCTGAGAAAAAACTAAACAAAGAAAAGTCACTCAAAAGGAGGACACTAAAACTAAATCTAAAAATCCTAATCTAAGATAAGAGGGAAAAACTAACTAGACTCTCGGAGGGAAAAACTATTAAATAATAACACCTACAAACTAAAAGCGCAAACAAACAAACCTGAACAAAACCTGATAGGAAAAATAAAATATTCTACTAAAACACTATGAAAAACAGGATCAGGACTAAAGAACACAAAATCACTCCAAAAGGAGGAAAAACAAAACGGCTGACTCAAAAGACTATGAAACTAAGAACTGCGCTTAACTAATAAATTACAAAGAAAAATCACTCTTGCGAAGAATCCAAAAGGGTGAAAACAAGACAAGCTGTGGCAAGAAGGAGATAACTGGCTGGTATGGTGACGGGGTCAAACACACTGGATCAAGACAAGGAAACACAGACTATTGGAACACATGGAGGGAAGGGAGCACCAGGTGAACACAATCGGTGATTAGGGGAGTGACCTGAAATGAGAGGAGAGTTACTATTTCTAAATAAAACAGGAAGTAACGAGACCAGAACACAAAATAAAACACCACCTCACCGTGGTGTGACAGGCTCTCTCATATTACCACCACTATGATCATTTCTGTTACGATTTACATAAACAGGACCATTGCTACACTGCAAAAAAGGTGTGTCTAAAAACAAGATAAAAACACTAAATCTGAGGGAAATGATCTTGCTGCATGGACAGATAATTTCACTTGACTCTTATTTATTGACTCTTAATTTCTTAAATTAAGATTGTTAAATCTAGAAATAGGCATGTTGAACGCTTACAATAAGAAATTAACTCTTAAAACATGATAAATTATCTAACACTTCTAAATCTAAAGTTTTTTTTATCTTGGTAAGAAACAAATAATTAGCAGTTAGCTTTAGCGGGCCAGTTCATCGCTGCTTGCAGCTTTAAAATATCATGTTTTAAGCGTTAATTTCTTATTTTAAGTGTTAAACGTGCTTATTTCTAGATTTAACAATCTGCAGCAAGATCATTTCCCTCAGATTTAGTGTTTTTAAATTGTTTTTAGACACACCTTTTTTTGCAGTGTAATGCTTTGTTACTGGTGCTACTAACACCACAGTCATCATCACAATAATTAAGCAAAATTTCTCAGTTGTCATCTCCACTAGGCTCAGCTGCATCACTGCAAACAGGATTCACAATGTGATAGACACATCAAAAAAAAAAAAAAATAACTGGTGGGTGTCATTCTAGACTTCCTTTTTGATTTGCTGAGGGGATTCCACCTGCATTCAAAGCCACTTATCTTAAATCCGGGGATACTCCACACCGTTATGCTTGAATCTGACTCCATGTCAGCGAGATAACCCCCCTGGCGCCTGGTGAAACCCTAGTGCCAGTCAGCTCAGCGGCTGACTCCAGATCAACAGATAACCCTTGATGCCGGGTGAAACCCTAGCGCTGCCTGCCTGTAGGCCTCTGGCCCCGCCGCAGTGACCACACTTGAGAACTTTGGCTTGCCTGAGGCCTCATTCACATGCATTATTCAGCGCAGACATCAAGGTGTAGCTAAGCCGTGGCCCCTGCATCGTATGGCTCATATTACAGCGAGGCTATAGGGAGGGTCTACCACATGGCTTTGCCCTCAGGACTCAAATTTTTAATGGAGAGCAGGCAGTGAACTCTACTTATTTCTTCTTTATTACGACTGCAAGGAGGCTCATAGGGACTGCAGAGTGGCAGACACAGGAGAAAATATGATTTAAGGTTAGCAGAGGCTAATATTAAAGGAAACTAGTACTACTTTCAGTACTCTGAGGGATGAAGTCAGAAAGAATGGGTGCACTGCAAAAAAGGTGCGTCTAAAAACAAGATAAAAACACTAAATCTGAGGGAAATGATCTTGCTGCATGGACAGATAATTTCACTTGACAAGATTTCTTAAATTAAGGTTATTAAATCTAGAAATAAGCATGTTGTATACTTAAAATAAGAAATTAACTCTTAAAACAAGATAAATATCTAACACTTCTAAATCTAAAGTTTTTTTTATTTTGGTAAAATAAACTTAAATTTGTCTTGTGTTAAGAGTTTCTTATTTTAAGCATTCAACATGCTTATTTCTAGATTTAATAATCTTATTTAAGAAGTCTTGACACGTGAAATTATCTGTCCATGCAGCAAGATCATTTCCCTCAGATTTTGTGATTTTATCTTTTTTTTAGACGTCCCTTTTTTGCAGTGTGGCGGCCTCTGATAGCACCATCAATTGCACATCATTAGCAACCGATATCTGTCCCGTTTTAAGGACTAATGATATTTCTGCACAAACACACCCATAAAGTTTTGCATCTTAGGGCAATTTGTCCCATTTTGCATGATTGCAGTTATAAAAGTAGCAAAGTATAAATGCTCTTGAGACTAATGCGTGTCATGTATTTTCAAAAATGACTCAGAGGGGAGCTGAGAGGAGCACATAAACACTATTTGCTTGGCAGCACAGCAAGAGGTACATTTAACTCTTTGTGGGAGCTTTGAGAATTACACAGTTTGTTTGTCTCCTAACACTGTTTGACAGTACATGCATTATATTCCTCTGAATGGCAGTGTACTTTCATTATTGACACATCTACAGATAAATTTCTTGATTAATCATTTATATATAATATAGAACTGTAAAAATATGGCATTCACAGTTTAAAACCTGAAGACATTCACTTTACTGTTTTATGTGACAAGGTCACACAATACAAAAGAGCATACTGCAAGGACTATACCTCTGCTGCACACACACACACACACACACACACACACACACACACAGGCATGGCTCCAGCTGGTTTCAGACATGTAGATCAGCTGAATCTATTCACCTGGTCATGAACCTTGGCTGACTGCAGGGCAATTACTTCAATATCCCTGATCACTAATGAGTCAAAGTCACTGTGTCTGTGTAACCCACTTTGTGTTTGTGTTTGTGTTTGTGTGTGTGTGTTCTTGTACTTCCTAGTGAGGACCAGAACACGTTTTTAACCAACAGAGTGAGGACATTTTTGCAAAGTGAGGACATTTCATTCCTCACTTCTTTAAAGGCTTTTTTTTTTTTAGATTTCAGACTTTGTTTAAGGGTTAAGGTTACATCAGGTTGTGTTAAGGTAAGGGGCTAATGAACAAGGTTATTATAGTTATAGAAAACGAAACGAAATAATGAAAACTAGAATTGAAAAAACATTTGTGTTAACTGAAATACAAATAAAAATGAGAGTTTTAAAAATAATTAACTGAAACTGTATTTTGTGGTGACAAAACTAACCAAAATTATAGTGAAAATGTCTTTCGTTTTTGTCTTTGTCAACTTTTATCATACATAATGAAGATGGATATGGCAAAGGAAATAAAGGCAAAATTTACTGTGACTTCTTTTAATCTCCCACCCAACAAATACCCCATTACACAAAACTACAACTAACAAAAAACTAAACTAAAACTAAAGCATTTCAAAAAATAAATAAATACTAAACTAAAACTAGCAAACTCACTCTAAAACTAATTAAAACGAACTGAATTTGAAAACAAAAATTCACAATGAAATTAAAACTAAAACTAATGAAAAATTCAAAACTATTATAACCTTGCTAGGGAATTCACTATTACAATGAGGGCCCTCCCAAAATAGAAGTACAAGAATGTGTGTGTGTGTGTATTTGCTTATGGCTGTGTGTCAACTATGTGTGAAACACGATCCGTTAATGTACCATGACATCCCTAAACTCTGACATCTCAATAAAGCATCTTTTTCCTCAATTCTTACTGGAAGGTGATTTAAATGGTTTTGACATTGTGTTTTCCAGCATATCATACAGTGATGTTGTAATGTGTCATGAGTGTGCTGCTTCAACTATATATTTTTTTGATGATCAAATACTCACCATCTACATTTTAGGCTTAAGCCCTTTACATCCTCCACAACAACAGAGACATTTGATTTTGTTCTCGAGGTGGCTAGAACAAGAAAAAAGTTATTTCTGGCCAGGACATTACATACTTCACGATAAACTCCACTGCAGAACTCCTGGGAAGTCGTCATAGGGTAAAGTTTTTCTAGATTGATAAATGTTGTTTTTTTCAAACTGAAATGGTTGTTTCTTTCTTGAAATTACTTTTGGTTTGGTATGAAATCTGTTAATCTGTTATTTCACTTAATTTTCGAGTTGATGCATTTTGTGCTAATTAGCTGAAAGTGTTGTGTGATTTAAAAAATTGAGCCCAGAGGGTGTCAAATGAACCCATGAAAGGGGTGTGGCTGCAGGATTTTGTTCCAACCAAGCAAGAATGCACCTGTTACAACAAATCAACTAATTGAAGACAGTCCAGGTAATTGAATGAGTGGAGTCAGGTGTGCTGCTGCTCAGTAAAGGCTAATGCATACTCCACAAGAACAGAGAAACATTTCTCTGTTCTTGACACATCATCTGGGCAGAACTTTGTTCTTGTGTGGTGTCCAAGAACTATTGTTTGATTGGTCAGAAATTTGAATTTGAATGAGACGTGCTGCAGTGGGAGGGCCCTACGCTGTAAAAAAAACTGTTGTTTTTACAGTAAAAACCGGCAGCTGTGGTTGCCAGAACTTTACCGTAATAAATACGGTTGAACTTTTTTGAAATATTACAGTAAAAAGACAATGGCACTGTTGATTTCACATTCAAGATTGCCATTTTATTCAATTTTTTACTGTATAAATAAAACGTTTTTCCATCAAAAGAAACACTGTTTTGCCATATAATTGACAAGAAAATACTTTATAAATAAAAACACATAAATTAAAAATTTTACCAATAAATATTACAGTATATTTTTGTTAGAGATATGGTGTTTAGTACATTTAACAGTGAGAAAAAGTATTTTTTACAAAAGATAAATGCAAAAATTACAGTGGTGTCTTGTATATATAGTACATGAAATACATATTACAGTGTATTTTACAGTAGAGTAAGTAATTCAAAAAACAAAAATGTATGTGTGTTTCATTGTTACTGAAACTGAATTAACTCATTTATCATTTTACAGTCTTTTACTGCCGTGGTTTAGCAGTTTTTCACTGGAAAAAAAATCTACAGACATTTTTTTACAATGTATGACATTTTCCCTGGAGTGCTGCAGTGGAGTTTCCTGTAAAGCATGTAATGTCCTGGCCAAAAATAACTTTTTTCTTGTTCTTGCCACCTAGAGAACAAGAACAAATTTCTCTGTTCTTGTGTTCTGGTTTATGTAAAGGCCTTTCGAAGGAAAACCTGCAGTCAAACTGGCTCTTGCATGTTTCAGTCTGATGGACCTGGTCTGGACTATTCCCATGTTGAAGGAAAGTTCATCCAAGACTGAAGATTTGTCCGCCACTTAAAATTAGTTATGGCTAATCAACACGTTGAGAAATATTTTTCAATTTGTATGACGAGGACAAAAATAAACTGTTTTGGGTCAGTATGTGTTTTTTTAGTTGATAAAATTAAACTAATTGTAATAGACTTATTTGCACTATAATGAGGATATTTTTTATTTAGACTGAAATAGAGGCCTAAAAGGCAGGGAAACTAATTACAAAATGTCAAAAATGGCGGTGTCTTTTGGAAAGTCATCAGCAGTAATAGGAAATATACATTGCTGAGTAAATGGGCCGTGGTCTGGTCATGGAAATTCAGTTATGGTCATTTGAAAAACTTATTTCACAAGGCTTCACACACTGGCATAAAGAGAAATGGCATAATCAGAAGTTAATCAGAACTATTTCATTCTCGGTGTGAACAAAAATGTGCAGGAATATGTCTTGTTAATATTAGTGCAGAACAGGAAACTGCAGTTACAGATCTATCAGCTGTTCATCATGCTGTTTCAGTGTATGGAACAGGAATGAGAGGACATTATATAGATACTTTGTGCAATGGTTTGATAACATCATTTCCATTTCTCTTGTCATCACAGTTAACCCTCTGGAGTCACCAAAAGCTCCAAAGCATGACTTCATCACATCCAGATTAGAAAACAAAGCAGCGTGGAGCCCTACTGTAAATTTACCTCTAAAGTTCTGGCTGTAAACTCCATGAGGCCAGTTTCAGTTTGATGATGATATACCAAGTAAAACCGGAGTCAAATATATTTTGTATAAAATGATAGAACTGGATGGAACCCTCTTATATGTTATATTTGCAACCTTTGTTCACATTTGCAACATTTAAAATTGCAGAGCATGATGGTGTTTTGAAAGTAAAAAAAGATTCAAAATCACATTTTATGTTGGACTAAAAAAGACACAAAATGACCAAAAAAGACACAAAAAGACACAAAATGACTAAAAAAGACACAACAAAAGACACAAAATGACCAAAAAGACACACAATGATCAAAAAAGACACAATGATATAAAGACACAAAATGACTTACAACAAAATGACCAAAAAAGACACAAAATAACTAAAAAAGACACAAAATGACCAAAAAAGACACAAAATTACCAAAAAAGACACACAATGACCAAAAAAGACACAAAATAACTAAAAAAGACACAAAATGACCAAAAAAAGACACAAAATGACAAAAAAAAAACCAACACAAAATGACCAAAATTGTTACGAAACACAAGACACAAATAAAATAGAGTCCCACTAGAATAAAAACCAGAGTTGATGACAGGATCACACACAATCACAAGATCACATTTATGTTGGTTTTTCTTTGTTTCTTTTTGGTTCAAAATGTTGATCCAGTAAGTCAGAATAAAAAATCAATTATTATTAGGTCATATAGGTGAGGTTGGGCTGAAAAAAATAGACCAACATGGCATTTAAAACATTTTTAAGTGGTGTATACAGGCAGGATGAAAAGGATTCAAAAATGGACAAAATAGCCCAAGACTCCATAGAGTTAACATGACGACCAAAGCTGTGTCGTGTATCTGAGCCCACATTAGCTGGCTATAGGTTACACCTTGATGCCTTTTCCCCATGCATTATTCTGTCAGTGGAAGCCAGGCCGCGCCTGTCTTTTGTGTCCTTACTGTATAAAGTACGTCAGCTTGTCTCAAATAACACCATCTCCTTAATTGCTTCACTGTCCTTCCCCTCCTTCACTCTAAGTCTCCCCCGCTTTGAAGTTTTTTTTTCTGGTGTTGTTTGACACTTCAAACCAGGTCAATCTGGAGGGTTTAGGAGAGGCAAACATGGCATCAGTTGAAAGAGAAAATATATTTATTAATAGAATTTCCTTATGAAAGTTTGACAATTTAGAAACAGTTCCAATAGGATTAGGATACACATACAACATAGCTGTTTGCTAATGAGGACAACATGTTTTAAGCTCATTAGTCACAGTAAGTAAAGAAATATGTGGACATTTTATGAAAAGTCTGTCCGCCCATGCATTTCTTTCAGATTATTCCAACCCATTCTCATTATTGGTAGTGTAGGCATTTCTGCTATCCAAAATATGAATAAAAGTTAATTTCTCATAAACGAAGGAGAAAAAAATTATACTGAGGGCCACAACATGAAGCTATTAGCACTCGGCCACATTTACTTTCTTATTATGACGATAATTCTGACTTGTGATTATTTTAATAAAAGTTAATTTCTCATAAATGAAGGAGAAAAACTTATACAGAGAGCCATAACATGAAGCTATTTTATTGTTGAATTATCAGTGAGATTTTGATGTGTTTGTGTTGAGAAATTTTGATGATGTCATTAAAAGAAATCCTTAAAATAGTGAGAAAAATACTTCCGTGCACAGGGTCCTCGGGTCTCCAATCACATTGTCGCTCGCAGCGTCATGTAGGGCCGTGGTCGGGTTATTATTGGAGTGAATGGACGGCTGTTGTAACAGGTTGTGTATGGACCCAATTGCAGCACACAGGATACCAGGAACACTTGGTTATTGCTTTTAATGTAAACCTTGGCAGGTACAGACCAATGCAAGCAATACGCACTTTGAACAGCTTGAATGTCACAACAAAGTCTCTTAACAAAGTCTCTGGCACAAAGTTGGTTCGACTGGCAGGGAAACTCCAGATCAGGGACAGAAGGCTGGTGAGTTTATCGGGGGTCAGGCAAAACGGGTAGATCAGAGGCAGGCAGGGTCGGCAACAGGAAATCAGTCCGAGGGAAATCGCTGGAAAGTCTGTCATTAAAGAGCAGAGAACTATCTGGCAGTGAGTGTGTGTGAGGCAGGAGTCTTTAAAGTGGCTTGATTAGTGATCAGAGGCAGCTGGGTGAACAGGTGAAGAGAGTCGGGCTGATGAGGAGGGAGTGGCTGACAGGTGGAGTGAGGAGGAGGAGACAGGCTCAGTGGAAAATTACTGACAGAGACAGAGCTGAACTGTGACAGCTGTAGCCTCTGCTCTAAGCGTTTCTCGCTGCCACGAGCGGATTTATATTGGAGTCAATTGAGAACCCAGAGCATTTCACATAGACGTGGAAGGGTGCCCTTTGCGTTAATATCATATGTCTAGGGGGTGTGACAAATCGTCTGTATTTACACGTTGGGAATGAGAACGGGTTGCTTATTCAGGGCTGAGTTGCAGGGCAGCAGGCCAGACAATGAACTGCAGACATCCCTATAATAATATAATCTCTCCAGCATGTTCTGGGTCTACATGGGAGCCTTTTACTAGGTTAACATGCCTGGAAAACCTTCAAAAGGAATCGTCCAGTAGGCATGCTAATCAAATTCCCAAACCTATCAATGCAAAGGAGCAGTGGCTCTACAACGATCTTTAAAGCCTGTTTCATGCTTATGGCCGTCAGCAACGCCAGCACAGTTGGTGCGGATGACAATGTTGCACAATCAGGGCCTGGACTGAAATCAGCGCCAAGCTGTGCACCAAGATTTTATAACAATGTGGACAGGGTTACACTGACCATGTTGTAACGAGAGACGAGGTACAGGATCCAGAAGTGCATATGCACCATTCAAACTAGTCTACAACAAACAACACTACAAAAGAGAAATGGTCTGTTCTTGGAACCACTCTGACTGCAATAAGTATGAATGTCATTTTGCCTGATCGACTCAAAGCCCATGATTATAGATGAGGCTTAGAACAGCTCCTTCTTAATAATAATATATAATAATAATATATTATTATATATATGGCGCTATATATATAGCGCTTTTAAAAGGTACTCAAAGTTGCTAAACATAACAGAATCGAGACACACACAAACATAAAATGCGGAAAAAAGGGGGAGTTCCAGAGGTGTGGTGCTTGGTCCTGGTGATGGGGGTCAGTAGGTTGGCGTCTGAAGATCTGAGGTTTGGGGTGGGGGAGTGATGTTGGAGGAGATCTGTGAGGTATGGGGGAGAAGGTTATTGAGGGCTTTGTAGGTGAGGAGCAGGATCTTGAAGTGGATTCTGTGCTGGATAGGGAGCCAGTGAAGGTGTTGAAGGATGGTTGTGATGTGATTATGGTCCAGTACAATGCCCACATCACAACTGATGCTGCACCAAACCAAACCGTCTGTCCATCTCAGGCTTGATTTTCTCTTCAATACAGACCCTGGGAAACCGGGGCACTCTGCAGACCGGGAGGGGAGATCACTGGTGAGCTCCTGGGAGCATCTTGGCCCATAGAGCTTAGCCGGGCACAGTGTAAAAAAGTCAATATGGAGCCGCCGCACCTTGGGCCCAGCACCCATGAGAAAGTGGTTGCAGGCAGGCACGGATGGGGACCTCACTTCTGACCTTTGCAGGGGTCCATGGTGACAATCACGATATGAAATGTAACAAACGTCAAAGCAAAACCTCTACATCATACACCTTGTCATTTCTACTCAGCGTTATGGATTTTTCCCTATTTCCATGGCCCCATCAGACTCCCGAGAGTGGTCCCTCAACACAAGTCTTGTCAAAGAACTGCCTTCAAGCACCTGGAGAAAAAAAGGAAAGCTAGAAAAAGCTGTTGGAGGCTTTTCTCCCCCCTGTGATCCCTGTAGATGTCAAGAGGAGAGAGATGAGAAAGATATCCTCTAATCTTCAGAGGTGAGAACAACGAAGGCAGAGAGGAGAAGGAATTGAGAGAGAAAGGTCATATTTTTTTCATTGAAGCAAAGAAAAAGGAGTGGTTAGAAGGTTAAGTGAAATGCACCAAGACAGGAAGAAGGATACGTGGAGTAAAGATAGGAGGGAGAAATGGATCCAATAAGGTTGACTGAGACAAGGTTCAGTAATGACCAAAGGTGAGGAGGGGAGAACACAAGCTGACCTATGGTATTCAGAAAAACACATGATACACTGAGCATGAGGAACACTGAAGAAGAAGATTACTTCTTTAATCCCACAATGGGGAAATTCAACCTCTGCATTTAACCCATCCTTTTTTACACACAACTGAACACACCATGGTGTAAAATAAAAAAGTGATTCTGACTCTAAGTAAGTGTTACATGTATTGTTTAAGCATATTTTAATAGAAATTATGTGTTATTTCAACATATATTGTCAGAATTATGACAATATAAATTGTATTGAATTGAAATCGAAAAAATTAAGTTCATCCAAATTTCAAATTTTTTTTGTCAGTTAAGACTGTTATGTATTGTTTGTATCATATTAAAGTTGGTGGTCTATTCATCTTGTGGTTCTCTGTCATGTATGATAGCTAAAAAGTATTTAATTAGAATAATTAATTAAAAAAAGGTACAATTTAAACATTTTAATTGATTTGAAAGAGCACAAAATAAAAAAAAACCATACACAATTGTTTAAGTTCATTTAAAGTGGGTTTGATTGGATTTACTAAGAAAATTTGAGTAAAATGAACTCAAAATAATTGAGAAAGAATTACATAATATAATTTATTTAAATTTACTTAAAATGTATAAGTCCAGTCAACATAATAAAAATATCTAGATTGAGATAAAATTATTTCGTGCAACCAATTGTCATAATAAAATTATGTTCATTTAACAAAACATTTTTTTGAGTGCATGCAAGGAGCAGTGGGGAGCACATTACTGCGCCCGGGGAGCTGTGCCTTGGAGCTTAGGTGCCTTGCTAAAGGGCACTTCAGTCCTTGACCTGTCAGTACCGGGATTCGAACCGGCGACTCTCTAGTTACAAGCCCGATTCTTAACCTCTAGGACTGAGTTTCAGAGTGAAACTCCACTCCAGCCCGTCTCCTCTGTATTCCCACTTCCCTCTGTTGTTCCCTGCCTCCTCCCCCACTAACCAGCCTAATGAGGGTGAAGGCTACAGTTTCTCTAAATTGCCCCCAACCAACCTTCCTGGCCAACAGCACTATGTCCCACTGTTACACAAGGCTGCCTTTCCCCATTCATTTTTAATCCTCCGCTCCCCCTCTTTTCCTCTCCTCTTGTCTTCACTCAACCCCGGCCCCTCTACTTCTCCTCTCATCTCCCCCTTTATTATTTTGCCTCTTCTTTCCCTACTTCCCTTCATCTCCTTTGCTGTCCCTTTCAGTCCTCTGACTCTGCTTTACTCCCCCATTGTGCCTTCATCACCATGGTTAATCATATCGGCTCTGCCTGGCTGTGGGGATAATTATTTTTCACGGGTAACACCAGAAAAAAAAAGAAATGGAAATACCTCTTTACTTTCTGTTTCCCTTTCTTCGTGCTTGACATTTAGATTTATTATTTCTTAAAAAATATGTCAAGTTCACTCTGGAAATTTTGACCCATGTTGAAATTTGACAGGAAGTCAATTTTATTTGGTTTATGATGCATGGGGCAATTTTTTATCTAGTATATTTCTTCAGAAAGCAAAACAACTCTCGACAGGGAGAGTACTTGAGTCTTGGATTCTGACTCGAAGCCTGATTTTTGAGACATGTGACTCGACTTGGAACTTCACTCTGATGACTCTGACTTGACTTGGTGACTCAGGACTTGGACTCGGACTCAAACTCAGGCTCAGACTTGCCTTGGAGTCAGCTCGGGTTCTTCTTTGGTGATTCAGATTTGGACTTGGACTCTGATGACTTGAGACTGACTCGGACTTGAGAATTGGTGACTTGGCTACAACCGTGTGGTTTAAAACTTTTCATATGAGATTTTTGCCATACATACATGCATGCAAACATGTAAAGATGGTTAAAGAAAGATTAATGAGAGAGACAGAAGAATAGAGAGAGGACTGATCTGGGTTCTCCTGCTCTGCCATCCCATAATGGCCAGGCACTTCTGTCACTGTGACAACCTCACCAGTCTGTGGGACGGAGATAATGGTCGTCTCGGAGACAGGTCCTCTAAATCATCTCCAGCATTACGAGCTCTACAATTGTAGCCATTAATCAGGCTGCCTGGCCGTCGATTGGTTGGAAAACAAACAAACAAAGCCTTCTGGGAAACGAAGTTTAGGTAAGAAAGAGAAATAATGTCTTGCTAATCAAAGAGAATGGAGATTAATTGTTTATTAGCTGGCATTTAACACAACAGGAAGTCAGATCTGGAGGTAGAGTCACATGTTTACCTCTGCTTCCCTTTTTTTTATTTGCTTATATGTCAAACGGCCTGCTGACATTTTGAATGCAGGTCTGATAAATGGGTTATTGGTTGGCATCTTTTGATACACGGCAAAGTTGAGCCACCTTTTGAATATAACATCAGCACTGATGCTTACCCTCCGTGTCCCTCTGAGAGCTGTCACAACCCCGCTATGATGAATGAACCCGGACAGACTATCTGATCCATCGTCCATAGAGCCAGTCACACAAACCACACAGGGAAAGTGGGCCAGGAGCAGCTGGCACAGGTCTGTGTGCTGAATAGATGAAAATGAAAAAAAAGCAGGATCGCCACATGAAGTAATATAAAAGCAAAGCCCCTCATGTTTTATTATCTGCACCAAACAAACAGCGTTCCACCAGCGAGCTTTACTGAGGTGGATATATCATGTGAGAATTCTTGTTATCTTTTGAAATTAAATGTTTAGTGCTATGATGGATGCAGAACGTCTTATCTGAGTTCAGTCCGCACACATACAGAGCACTGGGTACAAACTGCAGCAAACACAATAAATCCATTACCTTCCTGCTGTACGGTAGAGAAAATATAGATTTTTTTGTGGGTGCAAAAAGAATTTTAGTTTCCTGGAAGTCGGCACAGTTCAGATGTCATCGGCTGCTGTTTTTCCTCGTGTTTAAAGAAGTGGTTCCCAACCTTTTTCTTGAGGGACCCACATTTTTACCATTGTAAACTTTGGCGACCCCAAACAGTACAGTGGTACAGTCTTAAATTTGTTCGCCACCTGTGGTCCACATAGTATCTCAGCCATTTTAATGCAAGCAGGTTTAATCAGTGTTTCCCCAATGTTGTGTGGCTTTTTGGCTTGTGCTATAAGGAGAGAGCACTCAAAAGACGTAACCGTTGCCCGCTTCTGGTTGCTTCCAGCTTTTTTAAAACCATCCATGATGTTTTGGGGCCTGTTTGTGACGAGTTCCATTTTTCTGAGGGAAAACTCTTTGGGTTTACTCACCTTCTCGGGATATTTAGCTGTCTGATGTCGCTTCAGCTTGCAGGGTTTCAAACTTTCATTTGCCAGTTTCTCACTGCACAAGATGCATTCGGCTCTAATTTTGTCCATTGCTTCTATGAAGCTGAACTCAATGTACCTTTCATGGTACCCTCTCTTTCTTTTATGAGATATTCATCATTCTCGTCTCCCTGATGCTTCGCCATTTTTCCGTTAGCTCTCTGTTTCTGTTGCTAGGCTCTTATTTTCGCGACATAGCCTATATTTTTAAACTTTTCTGTAGGGATTTTTTGATTTAAATAAATAACTAAACGTTTAATGTATAGCCCTTATTTAGTAGTTTTTGTCACACTAATGAATTAAATGCTGACTCATCCATATTTAACACATTCGATTTATTACACCCCTTAAAATCAAGAGGGCTTTGCGACCCCCCGTGGCTCTTTGGCGCCCCCCTGGGCGGGTCTGGCCCCTCTGGTTGGGAATCACTGGTTTAAAGCACATGTCTTCTTGTATGTAATCCCGTTGAATAATAGCTTCTAAACTTCTATGCTGAAGTCTGACCTGTTTATTGTATTTTAGGGCTGTTTGACATCTGAAAAATGTGCCTACAAGATTAATTAATTCGCTTTAATCTTGTCTGTTAGCCATTAAGGATCAGCAAAGCAGCTATTGGCGTCTTTCTTGACCGGCTCTGTCTGCTGCCTCGTTCAGTACTCTAGTGGTCTGTAGTCAGTCTTTCCTCTCTGTCTCTTTATGTGTGTTATTACATAGTGTTTGAGTACTGTGTGTCGCTCTACCATGACACATACAGCACCTGTATTTTCTGTGAATGGCCACAGTAATGGATTGTGTTTGTGTGGGTGCATTTTGCTGTGCAGCAAGGTAAAGCCAACTGGAACCGTAATGTCTCTTAATTAGTCAACAGTCTCTCTCTCTCTCTCTCTCCATCTCTCTCTCTCTCTCTCCATCTCTCTCTCTCTCTCTCTCTCTCTCTCTCTCTCTCTCTCTCTCCATCTCTCTCTCTCTCTCTCTCTCTCTCTCTCTCTCTCTCTCAGTGAAGTGTTCCAGTGTATACCCCTCAGTCTCTGTAATTAGGCCTTTCAGTCCTCCAGCCGGTTACACACACACACACACACACACACACACACACACAGACGCACACACACACACACACACACACACACACACACACACACACACACACATTTCGCTTTTAAAGGAGAACCCTTTTTAACTGCTTCCTGTCTCCATTTGTCATTCATAGATGAAAATACAATTAATCTAAACAATTACAAGATACTGGTTTCATGATTTTGATTTACTTTTTAATTATAAGATAGTTTAATCATAATTTTGAATGTTTTAATTATGAGGTTTGGAAATGGCACTTCAATGTCATGATCTTGTCCTTTTTGCTTGAATGTTTCTGATTGTTATAGATTTGCTGCCTGGTCATGATGTTTTTTCTTCCTTCAGTTCTTTCTTGCCTGATGATCTAAAGTGCCATTTATTTCTGGAACAAACTAAATTACACAATCTGAAATACAATAAATATTAAATGATTAAATCCCACAAGGCAATTTTGCACATTGGCAGTTTGAAACAACAATTGAAAGTAAGTGTTTGAACTTAATAGCCTGCAATGCCCTGTCTTCCCTGTTTTCATCTGTCTCTTTTGATGTAGGCTGAAAAAACCCTGATGCAGCTTTGGTTAAAAATCAGATCTCTCAGCAATTCTTTTTCTGATTTTATTTCTCCCCCGTTGTTTTGTTCTCTCTGGAAAATCATCCATCACTGTATTCATAAACAATGATTCTGCTTCTCTGCATTTCAAGTAAATAAAGCATTAATTTCATTAGAGTAAAATGTCTCCCTCAAAGGGCATTAAGGAATGCTCCATTAAGGAAAATGTTGCGACTGCGTCTCTAGTGTCGAATAAAGTGTAATGTCATTAAGACCAAAATTAAAATTTGCTTTGAATTGGATGGAAAAGTCTCACTCACTCACTCTCTGTCTCACACACACACACACACACACACACACACACACACACACACACACACACACACACAGCCTTGTCTATAGCACATTGTCGGGACACAAGACTAGAACACGCAAAGTGGGAACCACCCTTTCTGAAGGCTCTACAACCCTGAAAAAAAATCAGGTAACATACTGGAGCAGCCAGAAACACAGATATCACTTCAAATTGTCAATCAGACAAAGTAGAACACCTCACCTGACCAGGGACCACTTCCTGGGGACTTGTTAGGTTTATAATGATTTGTGGGATAACTATATACTTTCAGATTTTTCTATCTTCCTTTAGACCACTTGACACACACTCAAGTTAACTTACTTTGTGGATACCTTAAACAGTAATGTTGATTTTCAGGTAAAATGTTTATGTTGTATTAAAAAGGGACTTGAATACACATGGTGATCTCAGAGAAAAGTTGAACGTCAATGATGACGTCAGTTTGTTGTTAGCAGCCACGCTTCGGTATTCCTCATTTTGCACAGGTTGGATGTATTTTTATGTCTTTTTTTAATTAAATAAAGATGTCTTGATTTTAAGTCCAAAGTCATCTTTTAAATTATAAGACTAAGCTGCAACAAATGGCTGCCAAAAGATGATGATGATGATGCCATGTTTAGGCTTTTATATTAATATAAGTAAATGACAAAGACAACCAATGTGAGTGAAAGGCCTTTTTAAATTAATTCAACATCCCGCACACACACACACACACACACACACACACACACACACACAAAGGGAACACAGACACACTCTCACATGGGTCTTTACTCTGGTTGGAGAAATTATACACACTGTGGCTCCATGTCACTGAGCCCCAGTCTGGAGTGATGGTGTTTATTCTGTCTCACACACATCATCACACACACCTCATTTAAAAAGAACACACTGCCACTTTGACAGATTATTCCATCCATGTCCAGTACTGCCTGGCTTTTGCAAACCGTTGTACTTGGTGCTTGAGCAATAGTGCAACATGCATGCACTGTAGCATGCTACTGCCACTTAAAATAAGTTTTCTATTGATCAATCTAGTTTAGTTTAATGAGTTTATTTCATTTTTGACAAACTTTATGCCATTGTATAATGCAGCACAAAACAAAATGTAATCAGGGTGGCATTCTGAAGTGAAAGTTTAAACTGGCAGCTCCAACATGATAAAAATAAACAAAGAAGAGCTAGGGCAGAAAACAAAAATGATGGCTTTCCACTTTGTAGAGGCCCTGGCACTGTGCCAGCAACTAGGGCTGGGCGATATATTGATATAAAAGATACATCGATACAATTTAAAATGTGATATGGAAATAGACCATATCACATATATATCAATATAGTTCAATTTTTTCCTTTCTTTATATATAAATGCTGCCCTTACTAGAGTTTGTCAAATGTAGTTATTTTGTAATGTTCGTTATTCTTTCCTCATATAAATATATTATATATATTTATTTCAGAAAAAGATTGGCCTATTTCATTTCAAAGGCTATTTTCATTTAAGAGATTATTTATCTAAATGTGCACTTTATGGAGCTTTTATTTAAAAAAATAAATAAAACTAAACAATAAAACTACTTGTGACATGTCATATTTGACTTTGACTGAACATTTGCTCTCACTTTGCGATAAAAATATCGGGATATATATCATATATCGATATTCAGCCTAAATATACCGGGATATGATTTTTGGTCCATATCGCCCAGCCTTACTAACAACTGAGCCATCGATAACATTACCAGTTTTACCTGTGCTTTTCCTACTGTGATAGGTCAAAATGTCTGCTGTGAAAAAGGTCTATCTCATTTGATTTGGCAGTCCTAAAGGGGAGAAGAGTGACAAATGTGAAAAATAATAAATGAACAAGATCAAAAAGTAGTAGCTGCATCTTCATTCCTCAAATATACAGAGAAAAATGCACATCGTTTATAGGTTCTTTTTGCTGTTCTTTGTAATTTATAACTTATACTAATTACGTTCTGTACTTAAGATTTGGTTTGAAATTACTCAACTGCTTTTGGTTTCAGATGTAATTGATTTAACTTTATTCAGCAGTGCAGTCGGGACATTAATTTTATCCCTGACACATCACTGTTGTTTTTCCTGGACTGCTCATTCTTTAACAGGACAGAGTTTGGAGGTATTGTAAATTGCATCGTTAGCTTCTACAATGTGAGCTTAAAAATAGCTGTGAAACTTCCCTTCTAAGCTGTACAGACCCAGGGCATTAAACCGTCAGTAAAAAGATATGGACCCATCTCATCTGAGCCTGTGATGAAGCAAATGTACCAACCGGAGTCATAAAATCCGACTCTGGCTAAAAGTTCTGAGGATACTTTATGACAAACTTTCCCCAGTTTGCCATAAATTCTCAGCAAAATAAAGCATTGTCGTACGTCAGAGCACTTTTTATTTGTGTCTGCCTCGCAGTGTGCAGCAAACACATCGCGGCTACTGAAGCAGATCTTGACATCCCATCAAAGGAGTTATTTAACTGCAGTACTAAAAAAGAGTTTGCCGACCAGCATTATCTCTCCATGTCCACTCTGGGCTGCCAAACAGAAGCTTGAGCGCTCAGCTTGTAAATATAATAACAGCTGATTGTGCTGATAAGATTTTTTAATATGAAAGCAACACAGTTGAATGGATGTGACTGATTGTGGAAAATATAATTTTGCTGCTGTCTTATGGAAAAAGTGTTCCGTCAACACAGTTTGTATTTAGCGTATGTAAGGAATAGATAACAAGAAAAGGCATTTTTATAATTTGATTAGAGAAGAGTGGTGACTATCTAATCAAATTATATTTGAGCTGTTATCAGTATGAAGGAAAAACACATTAGATGTTAAAACCCATGGCACTAATATCATTTACCACAGAGTAATGGATCACATCAGCAAAAGAAGATGATAATCATACCATTCAATTTATTTTGCAGACAAAGTAACTCCTTGAGTGCAGATTTTATATTCTGGATGCAAAACAAAGTAATATAACATGCAGTACAGAATTCACAAAATACTTAATCCAAATGTTAACAGTTACCATAAACAAGGGACCTGTTCCACCAGCTGGTAGGCCAGTAGCTTGTTATTATCCCATTGTTGGCAGCTTTAGTAACGTGTGTTGTTTAACTGCGCTTTCTACTGGCCGTAGTAGTTATGAATTTGGTGGATCTGCCTAAAAATTGCATGCCCATCGCCGTGTTAGCAACACAAGGTAGCCAAGCCCCAAATCATTCTCTGCTTTATCATTTATTCTATATTGGGGCCAATATTTACACACTTAACATCATATTGTATTGAAGAAAACTTGAAACTTGCAAATGAGCATTGAAGCATTGAAGAGATTGAAGCATATTTATTGAGGTAATAAATTAAGTAAGGAGTAGTCTCTTTTTGTATTGAGATAGATAGGACCGGACGTCTTTTGCAACCGTTGTTGACAACCCCTGCTGGACTTTTTCAACGTTTTCAGGTTATAAGGCACTTCCACATTTGCTTCAATGTGAGACCAGATCAGGAGGTTGCCGCCTGGTCAAAACCAAAGTCGGTTGGTGGAGTAGTTGTAAGGAAACTGCAGCTTTTTAACTTAACATCATTGCTTTCTTTTTTAGCATGCAGCCATTAAATGGGCTGATAACGACCCCCTCAACCTGCCAGTAGGTGGAGCAGGCCCCCACTCGCCGAGTGTTACGACCTTATTATCACTGATAGCAGTCAATCATCTCACAAAATTCAAAACTGGTGAATTTGTATAGACAATACAAAAAATGACTTATAAGACTATGTTGAAATACTGTTACTTGCATTGTTAATATATGAGTTACACATTCATGGCCAAAGGGATTCATCAAAATTCCTGCGTCCTCTGGATTAAAAAAAAGTCTCTCAAGACTTGAGGAAATGTTCAGTATATATTCATGAGACTGGTCTTCATGACATTTTTTTCGGCTTCTACAGCTGACAGGAGAGGCACCCTCATTTCCTACAGGCTCCCAGATTTTCATGGAACTGGTGACTCTGTCTATCTGTGTGTGTGTGTGCGTGTGTGTGTGTGTGTGTGTGTGTGTGTGTGTGTGTGTGCGCCCTGCTCTCCTGAGTTTCCAGCTGATGAGAGCACGTCTAATCCAGCTCTCATGCTCTTCCTCTGCTAGCAGCAGGCTTCAGGGAGCAGAGGGGGAACACTCGATCGATCCTCGCTGCCTGCAGGACCACGTGAGGGGTCGGCCATGTCACACCTCAAGACGACTGGAGCATACATAATCACAAACATGCACACACGCATACTTGAGTAGTGCATACTAAAAGTGCATGAGAACCACGTACATCCACACACAACCATTCCCACACACATGCTTCATTACACCCTCATTCCTTAATGCAGTCTACCAAAAATGATCAGTCTGTCTGATAGGTCAAGCCACGAATTGAGCCTTTAATTAAGACTTTCCACAGCCTTTGGTCCTGCACTTTAATCTTCTGCACCTCATTACATTAGCAGTGAATAAACACCCATGTCAAGGATGAGACTTTTCTCACAATTCTGAATTAGTTGAACTTTTCACAAACGGACAGTTACTATTTTACAAACGTTTTTAACTGTGTCTGTGTTTAATGGACATCACCCTCCAAAAAAAACAAAAAAAGAGGGTTATTTTACAGAAATTCATTGTATTATTTAAAATTTTTCCCCGTTATTAGTATAAATGCCATTAAAAAAGTAAACTAATTATATTATAAATATTAATCATGAAATAAAAGTTGACATCTGTATCCAATAAATAGGACATTATCTATACTTTTTTATTTATTTTACAGGATTATTGAATTACTTACTGGTCTTGAATGTTAAATTACAGTGGATTCTGTGTAAAAAATAATAATACAAAAAAACACATCACTAATTGTAAAATTGAGGCAACTTTCTTTTTAATTTTTTTTAGAGTAAATCTTACATTTTATGTGAATTCAGAATTTTGTTTTACCTGGCAGCAAAAGTTGCCAAACAAATACAAATTCAGATATTTATTGTCTGATATGTAAAATAACTTACGCATGTTTCCTGTTATTTGATGGAAAGTGTTTGGCAACTTTTTCTTCAAGACTGTTTTTTTTCAGTGTAGCATCTAGAATAATTGGCGGAATGTAGCTCAGTTGGTAGAGCGGTCGCCAACGGATCAGAAGGTTGGTGGTTCGATCCCCGACCATGGCAGCTACATTTCGAAGTATCCTTGAGCAAGGTGCTGAACCCCAAATGGCTCCTGATGCTGCGTTCATCGGTGTGTGAATTAATTCCCAATGGTGGCAGGTGGCACCAGTGTGCCCTGGTAGCCCCTAACACCAGTATGAATGTGTCGGTGAACGGGTGAATGAGCGTAGTGTGTAGTGTAAAGCGCTTTGGATAAAAACACTTCCCAACCTATTTCCTCCCCCTCTCTATTTTGGCGGAGACCAACTATCTGCCATCATTTCCTATACAAACAGTGTGAGAAGACAGAAAATCTTAAACTTTCTCAGAGGAAGACTGAGGTTAATCTGACCATCAGTGCTACTGCTGTGTGTGATGTCCCAGTTTCATAATCCACCCTGCAGCAGAGATGTTAACAGACACAGAGAGAGTACAGCACACACATATAGTACACATGTCTATGTGACCTTGGCTTGGCCAAGTGTCGTCTAGTTAAGCAGTGTATGGTATGATGAGGCACCATGGCAACATGGTAGTAATGACGTTAGTGTCAGGGCACCTGAGGCCCTGTGTACCCTGGGGACTGTGTTTAGATGTAATTAGAGTATGCACACACACTTACACAGATATTCCCCTTATAAGAGATGGAGTGTTTGTATATAATCACTTCACAGACAGTGCCAATGGCAGCCCTGGCAGAGTTCTTGACAAGGTATAAAACCAATACAGCAAACACATGTACCTGGATGTTTTGTCTGTAAGTGTTAATGCACATTTGTGTGTAAAGCCACTGTGAGCCCTCCAGGCTGTGTAGAGCCAGTAATTATCCAGCTGTGGCAGATAGTCAGCCAGCATCTGCCAATGGCAGGCCAGGCTATAATTAGGAAGGCCATTAACACTCCTCCATTATTCAATTGATTTGAATTTATGCCCCTTTTATGTGCTCTTTCACTCTCTCTCTCACTCTCTCTCTCCCTCACTCTCTCTTTCTGTCTGTTGGGCGCTTGCCTCATCTTTCTTGCTCACTTTCTTCGTGTTTGCATGTTAATCCACTACTTTTCCAGTGTCTCCTCGCGTCAAATTAGGGGGAAAAGTCTGTGACAATAGATAAGCATCCCTGAGCTTCTTCATGCTGTCCTTCCCCCCTTGCATCTGTTACACCTTTTCCTGTTCTTGCGTGCCTTGACTCTTAACCTAATCTCTATAGCCTTCTTCCTCCCAGTCATTCTTCCACAAATTCCTCCTTTCCCCTGATTTTTGCCTCTTGTCTCTCTCCTCCCTCCCCCCTCTCTGTCACTTCACTTCCTCATCTCCACCCTCTTCATTGCTCTCCTCCCAGCTTTTCATGTACTGTTCATCCTCCACCATTTCTTCTGACTTCCGCCTCTGAATGCAAACCCAGACTGTTTCCAATTAGCTCGTTATTTTGCCTGGAATGATCCATTTATTGACTGAGTGCTGTGTAAGCGGACAGGCCTCCGGGCCACCAGTATAATTGATGATAATGGATGCTGTGATGTTGTAAATGAAGCAACAAGCAGCTCATAGGCAACACTGTATAGCAGTCTCCTGCTGTTGGCAGGAGGTTATCAATCTGCCCTCTCTCTCCTTCTACCTCTCAACCTCCTCCAAAGCTCTCTCATTCCTTCTCTTTATTTCTGGCTAATTCAATACTTACACTATTGTCTCTCAATTCAATACTCTCATTCTGCCCATTGTTTACACGGCAGTAATTCATTCTAAGTTGATTAGTCTGTGTCGTTGCCATGTCCACCATTTGAAAAACGAAGTCATATATATATAACCTGAATGTTAAATATCTTCTAAAAATGTTTCTCTCGCAAATGAAGGTAAAATTAAATTAGAATACACAACAGTGTGAGCTCTGGTGGGAGGTGAAGAGCTAACACTGACACCAAGCTGCTGGAGGCCAGACTGGTCTCCCCTCAAAAACAACAATATAGGGCGTTTGTCCAGGCAGCAAGATGCATAGTTTAATGGCGGATGTCACACTTGGGGTAGAAGAAAGGGGAGGAGGATTGCTCAAACAAATGGCTGACTTTCACCTGTCCTGTCCACCTCTGTCATATTGTATGTGTGTTTTATACGTTTGGACGGGTTGATGGCTAATTTCGTTGTCCTAGTACTTGTTACTCTGTGCAATGACAATAAAGGCTGAATCAGATTTGGAGAACAGGGTTGGTGTCTCGTGTGAAAACAAAACAACTTTCTACGTAACTTACATTGTTAATGTTACTTCCGTAACTTTGGACGGTTTGTTTGTTTTACATAACTTACGTTATTTATGTAACTTCTGTAGCTCACGTCACATGTCGTTGCCATGTCCACCATTTGAAAAACTAAGTCATATAAAAACAGCACAAAATAAAAATAAAAAAAGCTGCCCAATAAAACCTTGAATAAATCAACCTGAATGTTAAATATCTTCTAAAAATGTTTCTCTCGCAAATGAAGGTAAAATTAAATTACAAAACACAACAGACTCAAAATAATTCTCACTTCCACCTGTAGTCAAGGACGTTGAGAGGTTGTAAGCCATGATTTAAAACGAAAGTGCTTCGCATTACATCAAATCAGACAAAATTGTGATTTCCCACTCCCACTCTTACGAGTCTTATAAGTCTGCCAGACTGCTCAGAAGCAGGTGAGATGTCATTTAAACCACCGATAGGTCTCCACAGTGAGATTTCCCCTTTGAAGCCTGGCAGTCCTCAATCAAAGCAGCCGCTGGCAGAAAGGTCAACGCAATAGGTCGAGTCAATAGAATCACTAGATGATGTGCCAATTCACTGGATAATTCACTCTGCCTGCCTGTCGTACTGAAAGCCCAGCCCAGAAGTAATCGGGGCAGTTTTTAATTCACGGTTACAGCCATGGTAATGATGTTATCTGATGTATCTTGGAACAGAGGAAATGAGATTGCATTGTGGACGGCGAGATAAGGGCCCATTCAGAAGGGTTTAATCTCACCGTCTTAATCAGAGGCCTTTGGTGGGGCCCCGTCTGGCTTGGATGGGTCCTTCACAGCTGTTGTTGTGAGTCAGTACAGGCTGCACTCACGATGTAGTCCTGTTTGATATGGTTACATCCTGATGATGAGTCAGATACTGGATTCTTGTTTTACAAGTTTTACAAGTAGAACATTGTTACAAGCTGTATCTGCCGGACATGTATCAGAGATTATCCAGCACAGATTATGTAGCCACATGAAGCTGTATAGAACTAATTACTTATCAGCTTTAAGTATATTATCTCATCTCATAAACTGTCTAGTTGCCTATTTGTAATCCCTTTTGGACAATTGTTCAATTCAACTATAGGGAACTTTTAACTGGTTATTTAACACTCTTAATTTAATGTTAATGCTTCTATATGACCTACATAAGAAAGCAAGACTGTCTGTGACAATACTGGCATCTCTTAATACCTGTCACGGTGCCATCAGGTCAGATTCTGATGAAATCAGGTGACATCCTGCAGGTTCTCCAGAGCGTCCTTTAGTTAAGCCACCAGTGGGGTCTTGGGCAACATACAGGCCATTGTGGACTGACCTGAGTTCAGCTTTGCTGCCACCTTTGACCTGCAGACTGAGCTCTGGTGGGAGGTGGAGAGCTAACACTGACATCAAGCTGCTGGAGGCAGGTCTCCCCTCAAAAACAATAATATGGGGCTGATGTAGAAGTAATGATCGACAGTGATGCAGAGTTTAAATGGTGGATGTCAACTTGGGGTAGAAGGAAGTGGAGGAGGATTGCTCAAACAAATGTCTGACTTTCACCTGTCCTGTCCACCTCTGTCATATTGTATGTGTGTTTTAAGTATACGTTTGGACGGGTTGATGGCTAATTTCATTGTCCTCGTACTTGTTACTTTGTGCAGTGACAATAAAGGCTGAATCAGAATCGGAGAACGGGGTTCGTGTCTCATGTGAAAACAAAACAACTTTTTAGGTAACTTACATTGTTTATGTAACTTACGTAGCTTTGAACGGCCTGTTTGTTTTATGTAACTTACTTTATTTATGTAACTTCTGTAGCTCACGTAACTCATTTTTCTTTTTCTCGTCTTTTATAACACCTAACCAGGACATTTTTTAAATAAACCTAGGTCAGTGGTTTTGTAGCATAAATTCACAGCAACTGCGGCCTTTTTTACAACCACAACTGTGCGTGTATGTTTATATAATGTGCTATTTTTAGAACGGTCCTTGGTACCATGACCCATATGACGAATGATCATATGAGTCATTAGGGGTGGTGTTAACATAAACTTTCGTTTATTTTAAGAGATCTTGTTGGGGAGGTCCATGCAGTTTTGCTAGGGTCGCTGGAGGAAAGGGACATAGGGAAGAACCAGAACCAGGATTGAGCGAAGCAGGCTCTCAGACCCTGCTACAGTAAAATGAGAGTTTTTCTAACAGCAGTTTGGTGCTCATGGAAACACTTCTCATTATAGCTGCTATAATGTGATTATCATAAAGGCACTACAGGCCCTACGGGTTTTTGAATAATTCTGTTTAAGTTGCCAAGCAGCCAAGCAGTTTTTAATGGAAATTCAAGACTTGATGAGACTTGTATTTGCAGAAAAGTTTTCTTACCTACACCAGAAACCATCTTCAGAGAGTTGTAGCATCTACATTAAGCAATGCTGGTTGACAGTCCCCTGCGGAGTGGACATGTTGTAACACAATGGGGCAGTTTATATACAGTATGAACAGGAAGTTTTTAAATCAATGCTGCCAAAGCTGCATATTTCTCTTAGGAACATTACATGAAGTTTTGAAACAAAAAACACCCTGTAAAAACGAAAAAGGCCAGGATCCTGAGGAGTTTGTCTTGGCTCGGCTAAACAGGTCTGTGTAGGCTGGGAATCAGGTCATTCAAAGACAGATAGGAAGTGTGTATTTGTGTGGTATGTGTGTGAGCATGCAAATGTGCGTTTAATCTTGTGATTGTGCTTCTATACTGATGTGTATTGGTGTGCACATGCACGTGAGACTGGCTTCCTGATTGATGACATTAGGTTTGCATTTAATATGGCTGCCACCAGAGCTCAATAGACGCCCTGCTTAATTAATAGGATGCAGAGCCACTCCATTCATTCTTAATGCCAGCTTTCTAATAGATCTTTGGGTAATGGTTCCAGAGTGCGGCCCAGAGGGCGTGGGTTTGTATGCCAGGGGACATCTATCAACCATACTGGATGGCATCACACGACAACGGGAGTAATTTCCTTTGACTTGAAGTTTGCAAAATGTCTCTCTTGTTAGTTTTTATGTCTCATCTGCTTTCTTTTCTCAGTCTCTCTCACTTTCTGTCATGTCTTACAAGTTTCTTATTTTCTATAAACGTAGGTCACAGCCATGCAGGGACACCCTCTATGGACTGTTTATGTGCACACAAATGGTCAGACCAGGAGAACAAAGGCTTCTGCCTTCCAGTCTGTCATTCAGTCAAAGTGTCTGTCCATCTGTCTGTCACCAGCGGCCTGCTGTGGTGTTCATACCTTTGTAATAACCCCAAACTGACACCAGGACCAGCTCTAAACTTGGCCCTTTGTAATCCATGGATACCAAATCAGCAGTAGGCAACAGCAGACAAACATATCAAGTGTCAGCCATCTTTGATCTTTACCTTGCCCACATTTTCTCACCCATAAAACGTCCATATTCCTGTGAACGAGAGCCACAGCTGTTTGTGTCAGGCTTTTCTGGGTTTATGGAAGAGACAACAAATACGAAAAGATGAGAATGAGCGATTCTGACAGCAATGATAAACCAGAGTATACAGAAGACGAACTTTTGCAGAGAAAAAGAGATGGGAAATTTCTGTGGAGCCAAGAAAGAAGCTGTCTGTCAGCCAGATAGAGCTGGGAAAATAATAAAAATGTACCATACACTTTAACTCAAATTGATTTTATCTACAGCAGGACATCAGAGCCCTGCAGGGATCTGATTTTCAAGACCCGCCCCGTGACGTGCAATACCGTACCCGCCCCGCCCACCAGGACATATGGCCAATTAGTTCTGCTACTAGACCCTATACCCAAATTCACTGTAGTTGTCATGTTGACATAGGGTTTGTTTATATAGGTCGGTAACTTTATGTGTTAAATGTTTGTATCTTGACAGTAACTAGGGGTTGTATTTGTGACCCGTATTCCTGTTCTAAACAACTTAATTTCCATCCTTACAGATTGCTAAGAAAGAGCAAGATATCTCTGCCTCTACTGAAGAAGAGCTTTATTCTCACCTCTGACCCATTGGCCTGAAAAAGTCACTAATTTTGTTGCTAGAGGGTCTGAAAAGTTGTTAAATGTGGTTGTGGTTGACCACAAAGGATTGATGGGATGCGAGTGCAGAGGTTTTATTCTAATATATTTATTATGGGAAACCTGTGATCCGACCCACATGTTCTTTTATTACGAGAACCAAACTCAGAAATAAAATAAGGGCAAAATATCAATTGCCAATCGCTTTTTTGTGCAGGTACCTATGGGTACCCGACCCGAATCAGGAATCTGCAATACATCACTTAGCTTCTGTGCTGGTTGCTCAGCGAGCTTCACAAAACTGGAAGTGTGCTGACTACAGGTGGGAATCACCAGAGGTCCCAGGATACGGTTTTATCCCAAAACTTGAGTCGTGATACGATATTATTGCGATTTTAAGCATTTTTTGTGATATGGTGAGTATTGTGAAACAATATATTGCGATTTAAGTGTTTAACTGCAATTAGTGTCCACAAAATTTAATTAAATCAAGAATTGTTTGATCAGTAATAAGGGTGTTTCCACTACAGTCCAATACCCGGAATGAGGTGGGTCTCACTCAAACACCCCTAATTTGAATATGAGCTGTCCGGAGCGGTCTTTTGACTGGACTTTTTTTGTCCCTGATGTAGAGCAGGGCCGTTTTTCTCCCCTGAAAAAAGCCTGGTTGCTGATTGGATAGATCACTAAGCAGGATGTAATGTAGTACTCTACGCCACAATAACATGCACCATTTGTAAAAGCCGGGAAAGCAGTGTTGTCAACTTAGCGACTTTGTTGCTTTATTAAGCCACTTTTCAGACCCCCTTAGCGATTATTTCTCAAAAAAGTGACTGGCAACAAATCCAGCAACTTTTTCTGGTGTCATTGGAGACTCATTCTTACTCTTCTAACGAACCGCCGGTCCCCGCGGCTCGTTAAGAAGAGTAAGAACAAGCTGAATCGGCACAGTCCTCCTGCAGCAGTCTCTCCAGCTGCAGAGCCGGAGGAGATGTTAACCCCTTAGTGTCCAGTCTGCAAATTGCTAATAGGCTAACAGTTAGCTCTATAGCAGTAAAGTGTATATGTGCTGCTGCTGCAGGAGGTGTTTACTTAGCGGTGCATAATTAGCCATGCTGCTTTGTTTATGGTCAACTGCTGACTTTGTGCACAGTTAGCGACGGCGGCCACAGTTGCGTCTTCCATGTTTAATCCATTGCAATTGATTGAAAACCATACGTCACCTCTGGAGTCTCGTTAATCCCTCTGGGGGCCTTTTTGTAATGGAGACACGCTGAATGAGCACCTTTTGAGAGGGTGTGGCCTGAGAATTTCCTGGTGGCCACTCTTCCCCTGAAAGGAAACCAATAATAACATAATGATATGCCTCATACATTCCTACTTCAGAAAATGTAAACTATCCCTTTGATGAAAATATGGGGCAAGCTATTGGTTCCATTCATCTCCTTCACTAGTCAGATTTTAATTAAGAGATGGTTCAATAAATAACACTTGAGGAATGTTTATAACCTATTTAATCCTCAAAGCTCATTTGCTTCCTTTATATCGTGACCAGACAAACAGAGTTTGTTCTTTCTTCAGGTGGTAACAGTGTCAGTCATTTTTGGGGTTTCACACCCCTCCCACTTCTCCAGCTGTTGTGATGTTTGCTGCACTTGTGTAAGACTTTAATAAGATCCAGAGGGAACAACAGCAAGGACTGAAACAAGGGCAAGGAAATCTGATCTGTAGAAAAGTGATGGGGTGTGAATACTTTATATAGCTGTTTTCTCCACAAGCTCATATGAGAATGAGTGTTGCCCTTTATACACGGAGGACACCACAGCAGACTGTCCATGTCAGATGTGTTCTCACTTCCTGACTTACTTACTTACTGTGTCTTGTCAGCCTGAGCGCTGTGGATTTTTTCATACTGTCATACCTTTCCGACATTTCACTGGGGTACAATGGTATTTATATTTGTGTGTAAATCCTTTACAGATTGTGTTAGTCGCTTAGAGACTGATCTCTCTGAACTCTGGTTGCTATGCATTACACATAAAAAATATGCATTACTATCATTTTAAATAGACTGAAAGAGCTACAACTTTCGACGGTGGTTCTCTGCAGGAAAACGGTGGACTGCCCTCCTGGGTGGGGAGTGAGTTACTGCCTCAAGCGAAGGAGTTCAAGTATCTCTGGGTCTTGTTCATAAGTGATGGTAGAATGGAACGTGAGATGGACAGGCGGTTTGGTGCAGGCGTTGTACTGGACTGTTGTAGTGGCGAAGCTCTCAATTTAACAGTCCATCTATGTTCCAACCCTCACCTATGGTCATGAGCTTTTGGTGGTAAGCGAAAGAACGATATTGCGGATACAATCGGCTGAAATGAGTTTCTTCCGTAGGGTGGCTGGCCTCAGCCTTAGAGATAGGGTGAGGAGCTCAGACATCTGGAGGGAGCTCGGAGTAGAGCCGCTGCTCCTTTGTGTCGAAAGGAGCCAGCTGAGGTGGTTTGGGCATCTGGTAAGGATCCTCCCGGGCGCCTCCCGTTAGAGGTGTTCCTGGCACGTCCAACTGGTAGGAGGCCCCGGGGAAGACCCAGAACACGGTGGAAGGATTATATCTCTCTCCTGGCCTGGGAACGCCTCGGGTCCCCCAGGAGGAGCTGGAAGTTGTGGCTGGAGAGAGGGAAGTCTGGAATACTTGGTTTAGCCTGCTGTCCCCGTGACCTGGCCCTGGATAAGCGCAAAGGGCTCTATGTATATCATGAAACCACCCAAGCACCTGGGTAGAGCAGGAAAGAAGCATGACATGATGCAGATTTTTTTCATTGTTTTTCCTCCTTTCCTCCCCTTGTGTTGTGCTGTATTTCTTTTCTTTCATCTCTCTCTCCCTGTCCTATCCACCTACGTCATATTGTATGTGTGTGTTTTAAGTATACGTTTGGACGGGTTGATGGCTAATTTCGTTGTCGTAGTACTTGTTACTCTGTGCAATGACAAGAAAGGAAAATCTGACTCTGACTCTGACCTTGACTTACAACACAGTCACTTATCAACTTCATATTTTTGTCATAAACAACCGAAATTTTCATTTGCATCCTGGTGTAAATGCCCCTTCTTCTTCACCCTCTTCGCCCCTGTTTGTATTAGGGTTGTCACGATACTAACATTTTCAACTAAATACCGATACTCAGGAAAATATTTGATACTCGATACCATTTTCCATACCACAAGGATAAAAACAAAGACCCCAAAATTTAACAGAAATATAATATATTATTAATATAATATATTTATTAACAAGAAAAATGCAACATGTAAAAATTAACAGAACCACAGGTTTAATATTTATAATAAAAAACAGTTGTGCAACTATGATAACAAGCTTCAGATACTCGATACTTTTGAAAAATGAGCATTGTACCCGGATACAACGTTTTAGTATCGATACTTTTTTGAGTATCAATACTTTTGACAACCCTAGTTTGTATTCATCCGGTTTGCGCCAGCCACATGGTAGAAAGATGTCAATGATGAACCGATTCTTTCTTTTTCGTTTCTTTTTCTCTGTCTGTCTCACTCACTTACTGAAACAGTGTGTGTTTGAGGGTTTGCGTAGTGATTTGGGTCACATTGAGTACCAGCACCTGCTGCTCCATCTCTCATCTTGTCCTTGTTGAATAACGATGCAGTCACATATTTCCTGGCTGTCACCCTGAAACCCTGTTAATTGGCCATCAGGAAGATGAGAGCGGAGCACACAGGAACAGAAATGACTTCACAGTGCACATGGCAACATAGCTTATATTATTGTTGGTATGTAGTGTGTATAAAAAGGCTTCCACTGCCCTTGTTGTCAGACAACATCTGCTTTGAAAGCTCATTATCCAAATATGCATGTTTTTTCCAGCCCACACCCCTCTTTGGGCCATTTACAATGCTGTGCTGATGTTTTGCTGATAATCTGGTAATGACCAAAAGACTAAACAGACACAGACAGATGCAGGCAGACATGCAAGCACACAGATAGAAACAATACATCTGAAGAGGCAGAAGCACACATTAATCTATTTCTATTGTTAACTAAGATGGGAAAATGAAAATGTCAATGTGATGGAATGTGTGAGTCATAGTTGTTGGAGCGGGCTCTCTCAAAATCACCGAGCAGAGCGAACAAATCTTTCATTTGATCCGTTTTATGACAGTCAGCAACTTAACATATGACTGATGTACGACACATGAAGTTATTGTTTCAACTTGAGCTCTCACATGAATCCTGATGAAACAAAGAATACAGAATTGACTCATTTTTTCGTTGTTGAGCTTAGTTTTTTGAAATGTTTATCTTGAAGATGCATGTTTTCATTTTGTATTACAACAGGGTCCAGCCGTGATTTATTGTACATGTCATGAGAGTTTCATCACTATCTAATCAGCAGACACAAATTTTAATGTATTCACACTGCAAAAAAAGGGCTGTCTAAAACAAGATAAAAACACTAAATCTGAAGGAAATGATCTTGCTGCATGGACAGATAATTTCACTTGACAAGATTTCTTAAATTACGATTGTTAAATCTAGAAATCTTAGAATAAGAAATTAACTCTTAAAACAAGATGAATTATCTAACACTTCTAAATCTAAAGTTTTTTTTTTATCTTGGTAAGAAACAAATAATTTGCAGTGCACTCTGCTCGGGCCAGTTCATCGCTGCTTTCAGCTTTAATTTATCTTGTTAGATATGGGGATAAATGTAGCCTATGCACCACAAAAAAACCCCAGATCTGATATCCCAAGTAAGAGAATCTAAAAAACAAGCCAAAATGCATTGAACAAGACTATATTTCATACCGCGACTACTTATCGAATGATCCAGCAAAATACCAAGAGCCGAGCCAGACTAGGAGATGTTGATTGAAGCCCTTGAGGAGCTCCAGCCCCGGATGTGTTGTATTGACGGGGTTTGTGATTGAAGGGGGGTGATAAAAGCAGTGATGTGTCACAGCAGTTAAAAGGTCTATTTCCCACCGTGGGCTCTGCGTTCAATAGACCTGCTCCGATCAGCAGCTGCAGCCAGTGATGAAGACTGTGTGCTTCTTCTCTTTTTCCTTGTCAGTCCTCTCCTCTCCTCTCCTCTCCTCTCCTCTCCTCTCCTCTCCTCTCCTCTCCTCTCCTCTCCTCTTCTTCTCTCTGTGATTAAACCTTAGTCCACACGTTGAGAGGTACTTTTATTACAGTAGCTTTTTTTCTGTGTCTTGGCCTTTCATCCAGACACATACTGTGTTTTGTTCCAAGAAGAATCTTTTAGAAACTCTGTATGTTGTGTTTTTAGCTCGTGATGAATGTGTGCCATTATTTCATTTATGAAGTGACATTTCATGCAGTGGTGGACATAAATATTCTGCCAGGTCTAACCTTGAAAACAGAACTTTTTACAACTTTATAAAGAAATGTACAGTTACTCTTCTTCTATATTTAGGAACAGAGTGTTTTAAAGGGGTTGTTTGGGATTTTGGACATTAGGTTGTATGAAATACTTGCCGGTAGTGGATGCAAAGCTATCAGCTTACTTGTCGAGATCCAGTGTCGGAGTTCTATAAAACAGTGCCAAGTGAAGTTTGTTTCTGATATGCATGAGGACCATTGTTTTGTGGTGGAATGGGTGACCTTTTAGTGAACACATAGTTTTATGGAGTAAAACCTTGTAGTTTTGTCACCCTGCCAGCTTCAGGAACTATCTATTCTATGATGGGAACCGGCCAGAACACCGGAGCTCAGGAAGTAAGATAATAGCTGTGCATCCACTACACTATTGGCAAGTATTTTTCGCCGTTTTTTCATGTCGGGAAGTTGTTGAAATAACGATGCAAAGTTTTTTTAATGTTTCGTGGTGATTTTTCAAATCGGTCATATGAAATGAAACCAATGAATATAGGCTCTCTGAGTTCCCACAAGTCTCCTCTTTACATACACGGCTGCCTCCCAATTCAGAAGCAAAGAAAATAACCCAATCCAATACTTTTTTCATTTGCAAAGACTTGAGATTATACAACATTGTGGAAAACAATGGTTTTAGCTAGTGATGTGCCAATGAAGCCTCATGAACCATTGTCTGTATTTTCTAAGCCCACTAGATGGTGCACTTGGATTAAAGAAAAAGGCTCAAGCAATGGTAATTGAATGTGATTTCAGGTCTTTGGTGAACAGAGTGCGCCATCTAGTGGGCTCAGAAAATAAAGAAAATGGTTCATGAAGCTTCATTCGCCCATCACTAGTTTTAGCTAAATGCTGAAGACACTAGAATCTTCTAGAATTTCACGGACACAGCCGTACTGAAGCTACTCCGAGCAGTGAAGCTCAAAGTCGTGGAAAGTTTGATAAAATGCTGCAGTTGTTGTCGTCCATACATGTTTGATATCAGTTCAGTTCAGTTTGACTGAATACTTTGTTGGTCAGTCTGTGGGTTTGACTCTCATTGTGGAGAAATATCAAGATTGAAGTGAAACAAATAGACTGAGAGTTTTTTCTTAATTGACAAAACAATTCTTGAGTGAATTTAATTTTAAGGACACAAAATACTGTGAAACAGTTGAATCACAATATATTGTATCGCAATACTCACCATATCAAAAAATGCTTAAAATCACAATAATATATTGTGACTCAAGTATCAGGATAAAATTGTATTGTGAGGCCTCTGCTGATTCACACCTCTACAACTTAATGTCAAAAATCCTGAACTATCCCTTTAAATAGCAATCAATGTGACATTGCAGGCAGGTAGCCTTTCACTAAAAGCCTTTTTCAGGCTTTTGATTGCATGATTGTCCAACAATTTGTTTTGAGCCTTTCACTGCCTGTTGGTGTGGCATGCTCTTGACAGTGCTGCAGTTAAAATTTTTTGCATTTTAATTTGGTTGGACATATTTTTCATTATTTTTAACAAGGAAAAAGCCCTCTTCTTCGATGGGCCTAAATCATCATCGATGAGCTGCAGTCCTTGTCAAGTTCCCAGCTCTTTTTTGATCCGACAGCTCTTGTGTCCAGTTAGTGTCTTTGCAGCTGGCTGTTTTTCTCTGCATCTGGCAGGTTGTAGTTGTTGATTTAGCAGTATTGTCCAGGGCTCTATGGGCTGTGACTGGCTATTGGCACACTGTCACTGTGCATAGTGGACTCTCCTGTAGGTCCCTCTCCACCTTGTTAAAGAAAAGCTGCCTCTGACCTCTGTGGAGCCACTGAAGGTGTGTGGGGAGGAGAGAACGTGCTCCAGGAATGCTAGATGACTTAATTTCAAAGTTTTAATAAGCTTCTCTAGTGCAATTAAAATTAGTCGTCAACACTGCAAATTAATACATTTTGTGGTAACACTTTAGATTAGGGAACATATATTCAACATTAATTAGTTGCTTATTAGTATGCAAATAAGTAACATATTGGCCCTTAATTAGTCATTATTAAGTAGTTATTAATGCCTTATTCTGCATGGCCTTATTATACAACCAGTAAGCCATTAACTAAGAGTTTCCCCTCAATAACCTCAGAATTATTGCTAATTAGTAGTAAGTAGGGTTGTCACAATACTAAAATTTTCAACTCGTTACCGATACTCAGGAAAATTTTCGATACTCGATACCATTTTCGATACCACAAGGATAAAAACAAAGACCCCAAAATTTAACAGAAATATTTTTATTAACAAGAAAAATGCAGCATGTAAAAATTAACAGAACCACAGGTTAAATATTTATAATAAAAAACAGTTGTGCAAAAATAAACTGCAACTATGATAATAGGCTTCAGGTCTGAGGTAGTGCAAGAAATAAATATATACAAAAAACAATAACAATTAGAACAATATTTTGAGGTTGTATGCTGTGCACAATATTAGGCAAGCTTGATAAAAAATAACAATAACTTAACTTAAGTGTTCATTCCTTGGCTAGGTATCGATACTTTAGAAAATGAGTATCACATTTTTAAATGGTAAATACATAATTTATTAATGTTTACTAAACTAACTACATCATTTATTGTTCATAGTTACTTTACCATTAACAAACAATTGAATTAAAACTAATAGTTTATTAATGGTTTTAGTTGCACTCATTATAACATTTTTAACACCATATTAAGTATGTTAATGATTTTGAAATGGTTCATATACCTTTAAGAAATTGATGTAAAAGATTTAAAGATTAAATATGTATATAGCACTTTGAAAATGGTTAATAATTGGTTTATAAACCATCTATAAACATCACTTAGTTGTAAAGTGTTACCAAATCTACTTATTTGGAATTATAAGAGGGGAAAACTGGGTATGAACAGAGATAGCTATAGTGTACCTTAAAAAAAAAAAAAGCAAACCCAAGGATGACATGTGGTAATACTATACGCTGATTATTGAATCTGGTGCTGCAAAAATAATTGCATGTTCTTCTGCTTGTGTGGTTTTTATTGGTTCTTTATCATTCAAGTGCACAAATATTATACTCATTAACACATAGCATTGTGACAATGCTCATATGAAGTGTGCTCACGCTTCCTTTCCTCAGTATTTATCCTCCACTAGCTTTGGGTTCCTTCAGTGTTTCAGTGCATCGTGTCTTTGCCTTCACTTTTTCTCCCTCGCTGCTGTTCCTTATTATCCTCTGCACCTCATTATCCTTCACCTACTGTATGTGTCAACTTCTTTCTTTCTTCTTCTCGTATTGCGTCCTTCTGTTGGTCAGTCTCTTTCTCTCTCTCTCTCTCTCTCTCTCTCTCTGCCTCTTTCCTCTGCTCTCTCTCTCTGTTGTTAATTAGCGAAGGGCTCGGCAGCTCAGTTTAAGTTACAGGTCTCCTCCTCCCTCTCCTCTGCACCCTGATTTACAGCTCCTTAATATTTCACAGCTGATGAATCATTTAGGTGCTGGCGGCTCTCCTGTTTTTTTTTTTTTTTTGTCGTTGGGATCTTGGTCAGGATAAAGTTTTGGGTCTGCACGCTATCTGAGGCCAGCTCTATTTGCAGGACGGTCGCTTCCTCTAATGATAGTTTTTCATTTGCCTTAAGTGCGAGGATAAAGTTTGCTGTTGGTTTTAATGACAGAAAATGTCACTCATGGCTGTTTTACCATCCTTTCTCACACCTTGAGAGAGATGAGACAAGACATGAAGAGATACAGCAAATTAATAGAAGGAATATTTGAATGCTGTTTCTACGCTTATGCGTTTAGGAGATTGAGTAGACAAGAATGTAGCTCTTCTGATGTATTTCTCTTAACTGCCTCTTCCCTCCCCTCCATGGGCACATTAAAACTTTACAGAACATTCGATACAGACTTGAAAAGCCAACTATCCAATTTGCTCCACTCTGGTCATGCTCTCTGAAGTGCCACTGTTGTTTCCAATTGTCTCGTAGACGTTTAAATTGCATTGAAAGACGACGCAGCCGTCTTATTGCCTGGCATGACACCGGCTGGGGCCAGTGTGATTTTCCACATAATGAGACGTGTCTCATTGCCAGCAGCTCCACATAGGACTGCCATCAAAACCACAGAGGGACTGTAAAGGCTCACTGAGTCACCGGCTAATTTAAACCTCTGTTTTTAGGTGATCAGAGGAGGCGGTGCACCCCGTTCTTTCATGACAAATAGAAGAAGAAAAACAATGCTGAGATAATACAGTGGTTGTTATATTGTTTAGTTAATGTCCATCCAACTCTTGATAGTGAATAAGCCGCTGAGTCATGTGTGTACTGAATGTGATTGTATTTTAGCTGTGGTTTCCAGAACTTTGCCGCAGTAAATATGGTAGAACTTTTTTTAATATTAAGATAAAAAGATTGCCATTCTTTTCCATATTTTACTGTATAAATAAAAAGTTTTTCCATCAAAAGAAACACTGTTTTGCCATGTAATTGACAAGAAAATACTTTATAAATGCTGCATAAATGAAATATTTTACCATTAAATATTTCAGTTTATTTTTGTTAGAGATATGGTGTTTAGTACATTTAACAACCGAATGCGGATAGGCGGTTAATGGTAATGAATGAATGAATGAACAGTCACAAAAAGTATTTTTTTTTACAAAAGATAAATGCATAAATTACAGTGATGGCTTGTATGTATATTATGTATATTTTTGCTGCATAAATTAAATATTTTACCATTTTTAGTACATTTAACAGTGAGAAAAAGTATTTTTACAAAAAATAAATGCAAAAATTACAGTGATGCTTGTATATATATTACAATATATATTTGTTTCAAACACGTTGCCAGTGTATTTTACAATGTTTCATTGTTACTAAAACTGAATTAACCCATTTATCATTTTACAGTGTTTTACTGTCATCGTTTAGCAGTTTATCACCATAAAATCGACAGACATTTTTTACAGTTCACTGAAATCCAGTTTTAATAAAGTGTTTTTATTTTCAAAGATCTTCATCATCCAGCAGGTATTTTCCTGAAATGGACTCCCATGTTTGCCTGTGACCCTTAGCCCTCTTCTTGTTGGAGACTGTATCACCTCCATCACTTAAGCACCATTTGTTGTGAGTGCTTGTAATTGAATTTGGTTCAATACAAATCCTCTGTGCAAATAACTCGAGGCTGACACAGTAGCTCTGGTGAGTGTGTTTAGACAGGGACTGGTAATTGAATGAACTGTGGGCTCATATCAGTGTCTCAAACAATATGAGGAGATGGATCCCTTTCAGAGACAGAGTGTAGGAACATTGAGTTATTGATGTTTGTGGATCCTACACCATCACTGTATGTCTTGTCTGACATGGAGAACTATTAAATGTTTGTGGTCTTGATTCTGCAGGTGATAGGAATTCGATAACCGACATGGCAGGTACATTTATAAATTCTATTAGCTGGAAGGAATAAAGACTGAAGAGCAAAAATCTAACTCACCTGATTCTTTTCAACACTCAAATACACAGTAATATACATATTTTTGTAAACAACCTTAATTTCAATAGATAATCTTGTTAACAAGTGCACCTGGAGAAAAAAATAACATTTATATCCTTTTGCATCAAATACTCCCCTTGTCCATGAGCTTTTATCAAGAATAAAGAGGTGGGAGGATAGTGGGAGGAGACGATAGTGACGTGTGACAGAGCAGCAGCAGTGCTGAGCAGTAGCCCAATGCTAATAGGCTACACAGTTAGCTCTGTAGCAGTACAGTGTGTATGTGCTGCAGCAGCAGGTGTTCACTTAGCGATCTCTGTTTGTTTACAACAAGCACCGGACACTCTGTGCACAGTTAGCGATGCCGGTTTGTTTACAATAAGCGGCAAATGATTACAAACGGCGGCCGCAGTGAGCAGTGATTTGATGACTGTCGAACCAAGTGGGAGGTGTCAAATATCCCTCTTTGCCCCGATGGACCATTCATAGTGGTCCTGCTTCCAACATTCCCACCAAATTCCACCTCTGTGACTACCTCAGGAGGCAGAAAATTGGTGGATTATTTGATCCCAGCATCCCGCTTCGGGTGCATTCATAGTGCAGGCGAGACGTTACAGTGCCGTAAATGTCCCAGCATGAAACAGCACTATGAAGAGGGCTAATGATGCTTCTTCAATGATTTGCTTTACCTGCTGGATGTAGAAAATAGGAGGATGATGATTATGAAAAATCACCCTGTCACATTATTTGATTAATGAATGGAGGAGATTTAGTTTTTTTCATTTGGTATAAGTTTTTTCTTAGTTATGTTAGAGCTATATTATAGATCCTATCTGTACATTACAAAGCACAATGTAAGGCCCCGTCAACAGGTGGTAGAAGTGATGTTTGACCTGACCTTGTTCAGGTAAAGTGTCAGTTTAGTGAAGTGCTGTCAGCGCTGAGTGGCAGCAGTTAGTTGTGGCTGGCCGTGGTCTTCTGCTGTAAACTCTGTTTTCAGGCTGAGCGGCTCACTGCACCCAGTTTGTTGTTTTCTCTGTGCTGACTCTGCCTCTGTCCCTGGTGCTGAATTCACTCACAGAGCAACATTCCTCTCTTTTCAGAGGTCTGCACTGCTTCCTTTTGAAATGACCCAAGGGAAGCTTTTGCTCTTCCGCTGTTTATTTTCATATTTCTCATGAAAAAAGAGTTTATGGTAAATTCTATTCAGCTGTTTAAGCAAATGTATAGGATGTTTTTGTTGTGCTGTGCTATTCTAAACCACCTCCAGTGTTTTAAAGAGTTTAACAATCACCATTTGTTTTTTGTGAAAAAACAAAAACTGATTATTTTAAGTGCTCTTCTGATGAGAATACACTGGGCTGAAGTTTTTTTTATGCGTCCTTTCTCAGATAGAGACAAAAATGTCCCTTTGAATACATTTCCCAGCTAATCAAGTATGATTAGAACAGGAAGTGAGGCTTATGGAGTTTTGATGAGATCATTTATTACTCTGTTGAGTAATGCCCATTATGCATTATCGAACCTGGTCTCACAGGAATTTGTGAAATGGCCACGGATTCGCTTAACCCAAAATCCGTTGAATAGCCACGGAATCACTCAAATTTCCGTGAAACTGACACGGATTTTGCTACAGTGCAAGTTAATGACAGTCATATCCTGTGGCTATTCCAACATACAAAGTGATTATGTACATTCACTGAGTGAATATTTAGAAAATAAAACATATATTTCTCGCTAGGAATGTAATCAAAATCCATTTTTATGCAGAAACTAAGTCAAAATATAGATTGTTTTCACTGAAAATGAGAGAACTGTCCGCCATGTTTTATGTTCTGACCGCCGAAACCTTGAAAGTCACGTGACCTGGAACAAACCAATAGGAAAAAATATCCATGGAATAGCCACGGGTTTTATTTTCTAAATATTCATTCAGTGAATGTACATAATCACTTTGTATGTTGGAATAGCCACGGGATATGACTGTCATTAACTTGCATTGTAGCAAGATCCGTGTCAGTTTCACGGAAATTTGAGTGATTCCGTGGCTATTCCACGGATTTTGAGTTCAGCGAATCCGTGGCTATTTCACAGATTCCTGTGAGACCATGTTGAATTATCCCTGCCACTGCATGATAAGCAGTAATGCCTATATATTTTGGTTTTCCCCACATGGATAGCATGTGACTGAAGCACAGTTATCTCATTTTTTACCGTTCCCCCTGTCACCCTGTCTTTTTCTCACTTTGTCTTATTCCCGCAACCTCCTCATTTTGCATCTGTCTGCTCGTACCTCCTGCCTTGTACCATTTCCTGTCTTTATTAGCCTTTCGAAAAACTTTCACCACATCCTGATTCCCCCATCAGCTGTCATCACCCTCCCGTCACGTCAGTGGAAATGTCAGAGCAACCAGCGCGCAGCTTCTCCCCATTCATCCCTCCATCCCTCCCTGAAGGCATGAAGCAGCATTAGCAGCTCTCATTATGCACAGACATGACATGGAACCAATTCAAGGTCATGCAAGCAGCCACACATATCTCCTATCCTCGGGGTGTATGCATGTGTGTGTGAGAAGGGAGCTGGGAGATGATTATCATTCATATTCAGAGGGTCTACTGTTTCAGAGTGCTATTGTTTTCACTGTTTGCTAATAGCTGGCCTGTACTGATGGGGAGGGAGAGTAGAGAGCAAGTGAAAGACATACAGAGAGAAAGAGGGAGAGCTGGAGTGCCTGTGTTGTACAGTGTGAGGGTTTAATAAGACAGCATCTGGCTTCTCCTGCCTCACTGTTGACTTTGAGCGGAACCGTGTGTGTGTGTGTGTGTGTGTGTGTTGCCATGCATCTGTTGGATACCAGCCTGCCACTTCATGCTCTCTGTTTGTTATCTTTAATCGCAAAATCACATATTCTCTACAGTGTTTCCATCTGTTGGATCTTTCTAGTAATCAGGCAGGTGCCAGGAAGATTTGAGCTAATTAGCTCACTGTGTGTATGTCTGTGTGTTTGTGTGTGTGTGTGTGTGTGTGTTTGTGTGTGTGTGTGTTTGGGTGGATGGATGGGGAGGGGGATGGCAACACTTGGGGGGCTACTTTAAATAGAGCATTTAACACTGTGAGCAGAAGGATGTCATCATTTAAGACAAACTAAACTCTCCCACAGTATTTCCATATTAGGCCACAGTGAGAATTTAAACTGCTCAGATAAGCTCACTTTAGTACACTGCAAGAAAAGGATGTCTAAAACAAGATAAAAACACTAAATCTGAGTGAAATGATCTTGCTGCATGGACAGATAATTTCACTTGACAAGATTTCTTAAATTAAGATCTAGAAATAAGCATGTTGAGTCCGACAAATGCATCAAACAATCACTCAATAAAGCTTTTTTCTTTTCATCTTGCTCTCCCTTTCTTTTTACTTTAATTTTAATCAAACTATGAACATTTGAACAGTATATGTCACACTGACTCATTTATTTAAGATCTACTCACATCACAGTCTCTTCAGTAGTTTACAATTTTTAACCAATCTTCTAATGTTGAGGCATGGGGTTGTTACCACTTCCTACTCCTTTTGTTAAGTATTTGTCTGCTGCAGACTGAATATTCAATACTGTAGTGTGTGTGTGTGTGTGTGTGTGTGTGTGTGTGTGTGTTTTGTGTCTTCTTTAGTCATTTTGTGTCTTTTTGCGTCTTTTTGGTCATTTTTTAGTTATTTTGTGTCTTTTTTTGGTGTTGATTTCAAAGTTCTGGAAAAGTCCCATGTTGCATTCCGACACTCCCACATGTATTCTGATGCATTTCATTGGCCAACAAACCGAAAATAGGTGGAAAAAACTACAAATACTGCAAAACGACGTATCCACTTTCCCGGCTTTAATGGTAGAATAACGCAACATGGCTCCAGGTTTTAATGGCAGAAATGCGATAATGCTTTCCCGCCTTAAATGGGTCAAATGTGGAGGAACCAGCGCTAATATGATTGTACCCACGAAACAGCCATAGGAATAAGCCATACCCTCTGTAATTGTAAATCACATAGAGCCAACAGTCCTGTTGAGCTCATGTGATGGGATGGTCTCAGCAGGATACTAATGGCCAATTAAAAATGTGTTTAAAAAAATGTAATGTATTCATAATCACATTTAAGATGAGGAAATGTGTTGTTGCACTCTCAGCACAATCCTTTCTTGCCACTTAATAACAATCACAGCATGATGTATTCCTTTTGCTGCCGGTTGAAAATTAAAAAGTGAATAACAGCAATTGGAGTTGTGATGAAACTTTAAATAACAGCTTGTAGCATTAGTCCAGAGTGCTGGAGCTGCCAGCATGTCTGCCTTAATGCCCTTATTTGTGTTCCTAAGTGAGCACTGTTTCCAGAGCTCCCCTTCTAAAACTGTTGTGCCACTGTTAAATAAGCTGCGGTTGCTAGGCAACATACGCTGTGTGGTTCAATCCAGTCAGCAGAGTTTGGGGTAATATTGCAGAGACGATGTAAAACGCTCACTAGAAACTTTTCTTTCCTCGATGTTGAAACTTCAGATAATCTGTTTTGGCTCTTTTATGACAGATCAGCAGCTGTCAATCTCAGTTTGCCCTCTGGCTTCATCTTCCCCTTCATCATCATCGTGTCATCTCACCACTAATGTTCTCTCCTCCACCCTTCAACTCAGTCCCAGTAGGGGGTCTTGTCAGAATAAGACAGTTATGGACGCAGATTGTGCATGTTACGGCATCTTTCCGTATTTCAAGTTTGTCTTGATGTTGTTTTTTTGCTGCTGGTAGTGATCGTATGACACTGCTGGCCCAGATGCAAGCCTGACTTGTGACTATATTAATGGACCAGAGCTCCACTGAGCCTCCAAGCTGTCCTCATGAATTCACCCCAGTAACAGGACACCCGTCAGGGGCTTGTCTCTCTGCATCACTCCATGACCCAAGGGCAGGCGGTGATGGTGGGCCTCCGGCGGTATGCTTGGCAGCTTGGCAAATGGCAGCTTGGCACATGATCAAAGTGCTCTGAGAGTGACTGTTGGGGGGAGAGACAGAAGAGGCCTGAAGGTCGAAGGTAAACAGCTGGCTCAGTACAGCTGACTGTGGTCAAAGTGAGAGTGTGCAGGCACCGATGCTGGCTGCTGGTCATTTGTCTGGTGATTTCAGCCCAAATTCACAAGACTTCTTACTGCTATTGGATAGTTAAATTCAGAATTTCAAGAAAGAACAACCAGTGGACTAGCCCAACCTCTTCAATCTGCGTACAAATAACAACAACTTTAGACTTTGAAATTAGGGCTGCCCGATTATGGCCAAAATGATAATCACGATTATTTTGAACGATATTGTCATCACGATTATTAATCACGATTATGCATCATGTTAGGGAAAACGTCTGTATTTTTATTGCACTACTTTCAAACAAACAATAGGAACAGTTTTTAGTGTCTGGTGCTTGTTGTAAACAGAGATCGCTAAGTGAACACCTCCTGCAGCAGCAGCACATACACACTGTACTGCTACAGAGCTAACTGTTAGCCTGTTAGCAATTTGCAGATTGGACGCTAAGGGGTTAACATCCCCCCTGGCTTTGCAGCTGGGAGAGACTGCTGCAGGAGGACTGTGCCGCTTCGAGTCTAGTAACACCAGAAAAAGTCGATGGATTTGTCGCCAGTTGTTTTTTTTTGAAAAACAGTCACTAAGGGGGTCTAAAAGTCGAAAATATACTAACAAAATCGTTAAGTTGGCAACACTGCTTCGCCGGCTTTTACAAATGGCGCATGTTGTTGTGGCGTCAAGTACTACGTCACATCCTGCTTATCGTTCTATCTAATCAGCAACCAGGCTTTTTTCAGGGGAGGAAAATGGCCCCGCCCCCTGGTGGTTGGTGGACTACTGGTGTAGAAAGTGCTTGATTAGACATGCAGGAGAGCCGCATTTCCAAATGGAAATATCGCTGACGATCAGTTAATTTAATCATGTCGGCCAAAATCGTGATCACAATTAAAATTTGATCAATTGTGCAGCCCTATTTGAAATGATGTGCAATGCATACACCAAAATCCAATTTTCTGTGCATATGATACACCAATTTACCGATTTAACTCCATGCACTGTGTTTACGTTTGGAATTAGTGGCACCCTATGGCAGCTGTAGTAGTTATGAATGATGCCGAAGCGGAGAATAAGCACAAAAGTTGCCCTTCGGGGGACAAACATCACTTAACTTCCGTGCATCACGTTTTTACATAACTATGTCACTTTCAGTAGTCACATCGTGCTCGCAACTTCTTCCTTTTCAGCATTCACATGCATTTATTTACTACTTAGTTAGTTACTACTACTAAGTTCTTTGCCCTAACCCCTAGAAAGTGTTTTGTAGCCTAAATCCAATGAAAATGGACTCTTTTGTTACAACAGGGAACATTTATGTAAAATGACGTGGCGATCTCCTGCAACCGGTGGGGTCAGTATTCTGGAAAAAACCCTGTGTGCATCATATGTTTCTTATGCATTGCACGTATTTGAAGATATAAAAGTTATGTGACTTGTATGATGTTGAAGAGACCAGGTTGAGTGAACATCAGAGGCAGAATACTGTTGAAGAAGCCAATGTTTTTCTTTCAAACAGCTAATTTTGCATCTAACTTTCTGCCAGAATTCCTGTTCTTCATTTCCTGTAACATACATTCAGAGTGAGAGGCTTGTGGTGTCCTGCTGAGGTCTTTTCAGTTGAACGTCTCAGAGCATCAAGCTTCATCACTGCCAGTAAGATAAGCCTCTCGCTTGAGAGAACAACATATGCCATTTAGTTGATGCTTTTTTGTAAAGAAAACTCCCAGTTATGCTGCTTGTGCATACATTTTTAACACACTTGTCCCCAGTGGCGATGTTACCTCTAAATGCGTCAGTTTTAGTGAAGTGCACAAACCTTTACACAGTAATGCATATTTCATGCTTGCTGGGGTCTTTCAGCGGCCATGCCGGTATTTGAATGTACATCTGTTTTTTGTGAAGTCTTCACATGGTGCAATCCTGCATACACGTCACCATTTGAAAATAAATGGTGACGTGTATGCAGGATTGCACCATGTGAAAAATATCCGAATTCAACTGATGTATGGACAGAAGTGTTGACATGATACAATAACTGTCTTTGATCATGAAGCCAAAAGTTACTGTACAATTCTTTTGTATATCAGTGAAATGTGTGAACTGCATTTCAGACTAGTACCCAACAGAGTGTGAGCTGACTCAGATACTATGAACGGTTCCAATGTAGGATGAGCTTTGGCAGGTCCACATTGTAGTCTTAGTCCAGTATAATCAGCTGCACACAGAATACATGGTGTATAGGTTGATGCACGTCATGCAAAACCCAATTTCACAAATGGAATGGCAGAGCTGAAAGAGCCACCTGGACATAAGCATTGAAGCATATGTGAATAGAAACACATGAAACATGCTAAAGCACATGATGGCATCATCCAGATGTGTTGATCACCAAGAAGAGGACAACATAAACCAGAGCAAACTGCTTATCCCCAGTGCTCTGAAGCAGCCTGAAGGCATTTAAGCAGAATGTAAAAACAATCACTGAAGCAATTGTTACCTGCAGTGGCATCATGTAGCTAAGGTGGAACTAACTAACACTCACTCAAGTTTTAATTTTGCTTTGAGGGTGGTGTGATCCAATTGCAAGATGGTCTTGTTTTTACCTGTGAATTTTTTTATTTTGGTGCCATGGCAGAACGTTGAGGATAGAGCATAGATGATTAGATAGCTGACTTTTGTTAACTGATCATTAACCCTTAACAGGGCAGTCATTGAAATACTTGCAAATTCCAAATTTCAACCCTAGAGAATATTAGAGGATATTACATACAGCCAGAATGTGTAAAAAAAAACATACAGACCCGGGGGAAGGGGTCATATTTTGAGAAGTAAATTTACGAGATTAAAGTGGCAAATCTGCGAGAAAAAAAGTGCGCAGATTTATGAGATTTAAAGTGGTGAATCTGTAAGAAAAAAGTTCATTTTTTCCCACTTTTTTCTTGTAAATCTGCAACTTTTTTTCTTGTATATTTGTCACTTTAATCTCGTAAATTTGCAACTTTTTTCTCGAAATATTACCCCACCCCCAGGTTTGTATTTTTATTTTTCTTCATACTTGCCCTAATATGCCATCATAGTCAAGTTCTCCTGGTACAAGTCAATGAAAAACCTTTTTTTCTAAATTTTTCATTTTTACATTGGAGGTCGAGGTCAATTAAGTTAATATTTTTATATTATTATCATATTGATTGGTCAGATGTCATGGTGTCACTATCTGTGACATACCCATATTTGCTGATTAGCTGGAGAAATCCATGTTGTTCTACGACATCACAGAGAGACATGGGGACCCCATTTTGATATCCACTGAAGTTACCAAATATAGTTCTTCACCCGATAAAGGGTTAACCATGAACCATATAACCTTACAGTTGCATTTTCAGACCTCAAATATCTATAAAATGCAATAAAAAGGCCAGTCCTCAGAACAGACAGCTTCTCTACTGTTTAAACATGGTGGATATGCTGTGAAACACAGTAGAAATCAGAGCCAACATAACAAAATGTTTGTTAATTTATTTTACAGGCAAAGAAACTTTGGTTCTAATTTGTAATGCTGAGTATGGTCGACCTCGAGCAAAAACTAGTGCTTAACCATTTATCCCCCTTAGGCAGATACTGTACTTTTTGTTTACTCTACTTCAGAAATAAAAAGAAACACTGGGGAAGAAAAACAGTGTTCAGGCAGTGTATGCTTAACTAACTAATGAATAAATACCCTTATACCCCAGAGCTGCAACTTGCACTACTGAGAGTTGTGACTGTAATTACAGCAAATATGGCCGTCACAGGTATTAATGGAAGTGAATTCAAACCCATATCAAAGCGGGGCAGATGGTCCTACAGAATGTGTCACAGTTCACCATCTTGCAGAGACAGCTGGACTGGGTTCTTACCTGTTACTATGGTGGCCTCCAGGCTTTATGCATAGTAAATCAGTGCTGTCTGAGGTAAATTCACCACACTTTGATCATTTTAAATGGCTGCTACTGTGCACAAGGGCCTGTGGTCGGCAAAGCGGTTGTCCTTGTTTGCATCTCCTTGTAGCAGATGTGTATTCACAGCAGCTGGCAAATCCTGGTGGCAGGTGCTTGGGAGATGAACCCAGTACAGTAGCAAGTCTATAATCCCATTGGATCCTTTACACGGCACACACACATGGCTATGTACCAACCTGGTCTCACAGGAATCCGTGAAATAGCCACAGATTTGCTTAACTCAAAATCCGTGGAATAGCCACGGAATCACTCAAATTTCTGTGAAACTGACACGGATTTTCTTACAATGCAAGTTAATGACAGTCATATCCCGTGGCTATTCCAACATACAAAGTGATTATGTACATTCACTGAGTGAAGATATAGAAAATAAAACATATATTTCTCGCTAGAAATGTGATCAAAATCCATTTTTATGCAGAAACTAAGTCAAAATATTGATTTTTTTCACTAAAAATGAGAGAACTGTCCGCCATGTTTTTTGTTCTGACCGCCGGGACCTTGAAAGTCACGTGACTTGGAACAAACCAATAGGAAAAAATATCCATGGAACAGCCACGGGATATGACTGTCATTAACTTGCATTGTAGCGAAATCCGTGTCAGTTTCACAGAAATTTGAGTGATTCCGTGGCTATTCCACGGATTTTGAGTTAAGCGAATCCGTGGCTATTCCAAGGATTCCTGTGAGACCATATTGCTATGTACACACACACGAACATTGTGTCTGCCAGTACTGGGGGGTGGTGGGCTGCTCTGGCCAGCACACACCTGCTGCTATTGTCCCGGCTCAGAGCACTCCACCAGTCATACCCCGGAGCTGTGTGTGCACAGCCTGGCACTACCACTCTCCTCTACACATTATGAACTGCCAAAAATATGTATCTCCAGAGAAGCTACATTTTAAGCACTTTTCAAACATTGGGAAACTGAATGTGGAATTTCCTTTAAACCCATTTAGCTCGTGCTGGTCTTCCAAAGGTGGGGAAATACTTCTTTGTGCTATACAACAATGTCCAAATTAGAATTACTGGCTATTGTCCGAATGGGCCAGACATGAAGCTGTGGCTGAGGACAAAAAAAATCCCCCTCAAAAAGCATTTTAAAGCATTTTCACAGGGAACACAGATTGAGACATCTTGAAAGCGGGTGAGAAATCAATTCTCTGAGTAGAAATCCAGTATGGATTTATTTTCTTGGCGTGCTGGAGAAGTATCTGGAACCACTTTCAGACTGTGGGCCCTTTACTTTCCCCGCTTTATCCAATACTAATGAATTCTCTCAAACAATATTTAGACCATTTGAGTCCGTGGAGACCAGAGAAAGTCATAAATCCCAATTTATTTATGTGATTGTCAGAAGGACATATGCAGTGTGAAGCCTCCAGGGTGTGGAGAGCATCAAACACAGCTCAGGCTTTTTAAGTAATTGAAACCATTTTCTGCAACCAGGGGGATCCTGCATCAAAATAGAATAACAGTAGAGGGATGACACTGTGTGACACCAACCATCTGCATGGGAATAATCACACAATCTAATGTGTGTGTGCTGCACTATGTGGTGTAGAGCAAATCTTGTTAATGGCATGTTCGCCTGCACACTCGCACATTTTGATAGGCGTCACTCCCTGTCGAGTAAAAGCCTGCCTTCACACAACCTCTCTCCTCTTTCTCCATTTCTCCCATTTCTCCCATCTCAAACCTCTCACTCTCATTTACTCCCTTTCATCTTCCACTCCCTCTCTCTCCATCTTCTCTCTGTCTCCATCATTGCTGTCCTCCTTCCCCTCCTGCAGGGTGATGATGGTGTTCTCAGTTACTGCCACCTCCTCTCCCAGCAAATAAAGAGGGCAGGAGGTGCTGATGGTTGTTGGCAGGGGGTGTCAAGTGTCTCTGCTGAGACTTGTAACTGTCCCTGCAATTAAACTATTTGTATTTGTATTTCTGACACGTAATACCACAGTAAACATTTGTTGTTAGATATGCATAAATCACCGCCTCCTACCCCCCCGTACACTGTAATAAATTATTCTGTAGTCATTTCATTGGTAACACTTTACAGTAACCATCATTTATAAATGGTAAACAGATTATCAGTTTGTTAATGTTTAATCATCATTTATAAACCATATATAGGCCATTTAGAATGGTAAATACATAATTTATTAATGTTTAACTAACTAAATCATTTATAAATAGCAAATAGAATGTAAGTTTATAGTTACTATACCATTAACAAACAATTAAATTATGATTAATAGTTTATTAATAGTTTTAGTTGCACTCATTATAACATTTTTAACTCCATATTAAGTATGTAAATTATTTTTAAAATGATTCATACACCTTTAAGAAATTGGTTGAAAACATTTAACAATTAAATATGTATAGCACTTTGTAAATGGTTAATAATTGTTTTATAAACCATCTATAAACATTACTTCGTTGGTTATTGTAAAGTGTTACCATTTCATTTTACTTAATATTTGATAAAATTTATTAAATATAAATGTGTCCTTGATTTTAAGTAACTTTAATATAAAAATGTTTGAGATAGAATCTACTTATTTTGATCACATTAAATATAATCTTTATGGGTATGTAATTCTAAATCAAGAGAATTTTCAATTAATCCAACAATAGAATTAGTCAGTTTTTAATTGACAGACACTTCCTGTTTAGTTATTAACTCAACTTGTAACGTAGTTAGATTTCATTAATAATACTGCGTGCAATCTGTTGCCTCAATTTTATTGAGTAGCTACTGTTAATCTTTTTTTACAGCATGTCATAAGTCATGTTGTGATAGGGTTATGAATGTGCTTATGTGCTGAGGTTTTCTTTCCATTGTTTTATCCTCCTTTCCTCTCCTCACATTGTGCTGTATTTCTTTTTCTTCATCCCTGTCTTCCTGTCCTGTTCACCTCAGTCATATTGTATGTGTGTTTTATACGTTTTGGACGGGTTGATGGCTAATTTTGTTGTACTAGTACTTGTTACTCTATGCAATGACAATACAAGCTTCTGATTCTGATTCTGATTCCATCCACATAATTATATGATAATCCTTTTTCTATTTCAGTTAGACTGACAGGCATGGAGCAGATTAAATTAAAGTATTCACCACAAGCCTTCAATGGCAGTAGCCTCAAGTCCAAGCATCAAAACATAAACCTTGTTTATGCATTTAGTGTTTTGTATTGATCCACTCTAAGCTCCTTGTTAGTTTTCTGCTTTGTGTGAGCATCATTTTAGAAACTGTTTATATAAATCTAATATATGTTTTTCTGGAAGTTCATTAACTTTGATGTTTTAGGGAGGTTTCACAACCCAAGATACCATTTATACTTTTGGTTTGTTTTTTGTCAGGTTTGGCTTCACAGTACAGAAATGTAAGCAGACCAAATAAAAAAAAAAGATTTTCAGAGGGTCGTGTATGAAGGCAAAGGGCTGGAAATATACTCACAGTATTATTTCTTATTGGTTGGAAGGTTACCATTGGAAAATGTAAACTTGGAAATAAATAAAGCAACATGGAGCCAAACGCACCATGAAAATATTACCTTGACTCTGCACTAGGGCTGGGCAATATATCGATATATATCGTAAATTGATATTCAGCCTAAATATATTGGGATATGACTTTTGTCCATATCGCCCAGCCCTACTCTGCACTGATCTATTGTGCACCCAACTCCTTTCACCTCAGGTTGATCTCAAATTATTTTATAAACGTTTTTATTTTGTAGACTTATGTGTTCTGTATGTGTTCTTCGGCCCAGATGTCAATCAATCATCAGACTTCAGCAGAGTCAAAGTTCGTCCTCTCTCAGTAGTGTTGCATCTGTTGCTCTGTGTGACAACACTAAATGCCCGCGCAAGTAGCCCACAATCTGCTGCGTTTTGGTTCATTTCCTTAAATTGGGTCAGATGATGTTAACAGTGCAATCGAATCGAACTAGGGTTCTTTTGACAAGTGGTCTCAGACTGGTTGTTTAAGTCCGCACCAGAGTACGATTGGAGCATTCACAAGCTACCAAATGAAACGTAACAAGGATTTAACCGCACCAGAGCTCAATTGAAACAGACTAATCTTAGTGTCCTGAAAGCACCCATAGGAGATACTTGTGATCGGTTGGATCAGAAGTTTGTATCAATGAGAGTGATAAGAAATCACTTCAACTTACACATTGACAGTCAGCAAAGGTTGTGAACTGTCCAGGTATGAATGTGTGTTTAACTGCCAGTATACTCTTTATGTAATCTGCAATCAGATATGTAAACCCTCTTAATTTGTGATTGGCTATGCAGAGGTTTGGAAGGCTTGGGTTTTTAACTTTTCTCTCTCGCCCTCTACTTTTATTCATTACACAACTATATGTGGCATTTTTCATGTTGTTTCCAACTATTTTTTGAATAAATAAATAAATAAATTGGTCCACTGCTCTTTGCAAATTTGACGTTGAATGACATCTGAAAAGAGATCGAAATGCTTCCAATTAAAGTTGCATAAGTGCAGCAAAGATAGGCGATTGCATCATACATAACACCGACCTACTGTGCTTGCTTAATTACATGTTGTACAATTATTTGGTACACAGCCAGCAGAATGAAGAGGGATGCAGCCATGTCCCATATCATAATGCAGAGGATATGGTAAAAATGGTAAATGGGGTGCACTTATATAGCACTTTTATCGAAAGCGCTTTACACTACACTCTACGCTCATTCACCCATTCACACACACATTCATACTGGTGTAAGGGGCTACCAGGGCACACTGGTGCCACCTGCCACCATTGGGAATTCATTCACACACCGATAAACGCAGCATTGGGAGCAATTTGGGGCTCAGTATATTGCTCAAGGGTACTTCAACATGGTCAGGGATCGAACCACCAACCTTCCGATCAGAAGACGACCGCTCTACCAACTGAGCCCCAGCCACTATATAGAAGATATAGAAGAAACGGAGGATGGAATAAAAAAGTTGCATGAAGAAAGTATGAGGAATGAGAGATAGTGAATGAGAGGAAAGCATGCAGAATGTCTTTAGGGGTTGATTTCTGCAGAAGAGTGACAGCAGGTAAAAAGGGGAATGGATAAAGACAAAGGTAGATGAGGAATAAAAGGATTTATATAAGGAGGCATGGAGGTGGGTATAGACAAGAAGTGTATAGGGAGGAAGGAGGGTCAGAAGGATGTCAGCTATGTCTAAGGGGGTTAGAAGTGAGGCGGGGAGCTGTAGGTCACAAGGTATAGAGACGCAGAGGTCTTAAGAGAGATTGTTTTTTAGACTGCAGTAGGCAGAAAGAGATGAAAAGAACATTTCTTGATGGCATTGAGCTTTCAGCTCCACAAGGAGAGGAGTGACTGATCAAGACCCTGAGCAGAGAGAGAGAGAGAGAGAGAGAGAGCGGTAGAGCGAGAGACTGTAGCAGGAATATGTGAAGAAGAAAAGGAGGAAAGGGAGACTTTGTGGCTTAACCCAGTGACATTCAGCACTGTGTGGGAACTGTGATGCCCTTTCACTCATTTCTAATGGACTCTGAACTGGAAGACACACACACACACACACACACACACACACGCACACACGCATGCACAAATTCAGTCTACTATCACTCGCATGAATAAACTGAGGCACCCATACACACAGGCACACACTTCTACACTAATATGAAAATATTATAAGCATGTTGAACACTTAAAATAGGAAATTAACTCTTAAAACAAGATCAATTAAAGCAGCGATGAACTGGCCTGAGTAGAGTGCACTGCAAATTATTTGTTTCTTACCAAGATAAAAAAAACTTTAGATTTAGAAGTGTTAGCTAGTTTATCTTGTTTTAAGAGTTAATTTCTTATTTTAAGCGTACAACATGTTTATTTCTAGATTTAACAATCTTAATTTAAGAAATCTTGTGATACTACCTGTCCTTGCAGCAAGATCATTTCCCTCAGATTTAGTGTTTTTATTTTGTTTTTGGACACAACTTTTTTGCAGTGCAGCTCCAAGCGAGGACCATAGGCATCATGAGCTTGGTGAAGGAGCGGCTCATTGCTGGCATGGCAACAGTCGATGTCCAAAGAGATGACCCTTTTGATATTATCTGCCATGTTGGCCCAAAGAGAGTGTGCATCCAAAAGAGACTGGGTTTGGACCAGTAAAACAAAAATACTCTGCGGCTAGCGTATTATTTGCAACCGATATCTGCCCCTTCTTAAGGACTTATCCACTAAAGATATAGCACTAATGATATTATTATGCAAATACGCTCATAAAGTTTTGAAGCTGAATGCAATTTGCCTTCTTCTTACACATGATTGCAATTATCAAAGTGGGTGTAAATGCACTAGAGGTTAAAGTGTGGGCTGTGAGGGCTGAAGCCCTGAATAACTCCCAATGTGACTCATACTTGGGTTGTCCTTGTGCTCTTTTTTTATAGATCACTAAGCTCATTTAACTGCGGTCTCCATTGATTATTTAACTCTCCACAGTCACAGATCAGTCAGTATGAAATAATATTCTGTGTTCTTCTACACATCCAAACGATAACACATATACAGTCCACTTTCATACAGTGAGCATATGTGAGCACATCAGCTGTGGACATCACGAGAGTTTACCAACAGCTCTATGAAGACACTAATAATTTCAATCTTAACTGCAGCTATTAGTGCTGGAGTTTGTGAGTTGAACTTTTTTGCAAAGAGACTTATTTGCATAGAAAGAGGCAGATTGTGCACCAAATGTATGCATATTACCTCATTTAAATATATACAAATAGAACCGGAGTACCAAGACGCATTTACTTGCCTGCGCCTTATTTGCATGTTTGGCAGCCACAAAAGCACAAAAACGTTTTACAAAGTACTTTGTTAGTTTAACATGCTATGTAACATCTCAGCAGTTCATGGCTATAATCAGCATAACAACATACATTTAGAAAGGCTTATTTTCTTCCATGATTTGTGTCTTATTTGACAATGAATAGTTCTGAAAATATCAATCATATAAGACAACAAAGTGGCAGAAATCATTTATGCTCAGCATCACCTACCAATAAAGTGTTTATGAAACAGTCTTAGTTTAATGCTGATGTCTCGAGACAATAACCAGTCTATTTATTTCTTTCCCCCCAGTCCGATTCCACATGAAGATTTATCTTTGGGTAGTTTAATTTTTGTTTTATATTGTGGTTATGGCTGTTACTGGGCTAGGATCTGCAAAGTCGAAAGGAAAAGAATCGTCCGAAGAGAAAAAAAAAAGCTAAAAGAGACAGAAAACCCAGGTCAAACTTGGCTCATTCAATAGATGGAGAGAATGGTGGGATTTGAATTGTCCCTCTTCCTCAGATTTGTGATATAGCTGTGTATATTCCGTGAAGATATAGGCCACAGAAATATAAGGTGACATGATGATGTAAACACCTGTGTTTAAATAAAAAAAAAAATGTTGTCCACAGGAGCTGCAAAACACCAAATGAAAGTTCTTTGTAGTTGCTTTAACAAAGTTTTACATTGTCCTTCTCGGTTATTTTTGCATGTAGCATTTAAATCGGGAGTCTGGAGAGTATTGTTGCTCGTCATTTCTATCTTTTCCCTTGTGACTCTTTTCAGATTTAGGGACAGTCTTGTGCAGGGACTGTTAAGCAGCAGCAGCTAGAAACAGACCAGAGAGCCACAAAACTCTTCTCAAAGGAGTTGTTTCTTTCTCATCGAAGCAGGGCTATTTATTGAATCGTAAATGTCTTCAATCTTGGCTGGGTGTGAAGAAAACAAAAGATATTATTATAATTCTGCAGCCTCCTATGATGTCTCTATCTGCTCCTTTTTATTCTTCACTGCAGCTGGTTTTCTCTGCACGTTGGGCTGTGAGATATTGATTCCCTTTTAGATCAAAGACATTTAATCTCTTTGTTGACTGCTGTTAAAATTTGTTTCAGGACGATCTCTCTCTATCTTATTCCTCCCTCCATCCCTCTTTTTCTCCTGTTTAAGCAAATAGACTTTTTTTGTCTCTTTTTGTCTCAGACTACTTTGTGTGTGAGCATTTCCTTGTATACAATGCATGTGTGTGTCCTGCTGTTGGTTGTCTTTTGTATGTGTGCACGTATGAGAGAGAGGAAGACAGAATAACAAAAAAAAAGTGGAAGCTTCTTTGGCAAGATTGAATCTCCCTCTTCAGCTTTTCAAAGTGATCAGTCCCTTCTTCAGAGCTGGCCTGTAGCAGGCAGGGAGAGCAGACCTTTGCTTCAAAAGGAGGATTAAATTACTCTTTCAAGGGTGTGTTTCTCTATAGTGGGTTGCTATGATTGTGAGTACATGCATGAGAGGAGATAACCTGCAAACTTCAAGAAAGTTATATGAGTTTTCCAAAGGCTTCTTTGGATTTTTGTTGGTGAGGTAAAACTTGAGACAAAGTTAAGCTGCTGGATAGTCCAGACTTGAGGTAATGTCTAGCAAGCCTATTGCATTGTTATCAGACAGCAGAATGGCTGTTATCAGTGGTTATTAGCCCATAAGTATGGTGAGCAGGGGCCTGCTCCACCTGCTGGTAAGCCAGTAGGTTGTTATCAGCCCATTGAATGGGCAGTTATATTCACATGTAGTGTTTAGCAGCGCCCTCTACCTGTGGTAATAATTATGAACCACAGCATGCAGCAGTGAATGTGAAAAAGAAAGGGGAAGCAAAGAAACAGAGTTTAACGCACAAAAGGCGCTCTTAGGGCAGGTGTGAGGGGGTTATTAGAAGTAACGCCGGTTAATTTCCCTGCATTATGTTTTTAATAAAGTGCTTATGTCTCAGAATTACACTGCAGCCTTTTAACTAAACATAACCTCTTTGTTTTCAGTGGGCGGCCATTGAATTGACTGATAACGACCTTCTCAACCTGCCAGCAGGTGGAGCAGGCCCCATTCTTTTGGGCTGATTATCGCTGATAATGCCAATTCAATCATCTGATAACATTAGAAAAGGGGCATGCCTTGGACTAGAGTTGAAAGTTTTGGAAAAAAAATATTCAATTGAGATTATTTTGACAAGATGCATGGTATTGAAGGCAAGGATCAGTTTCGCACAATTCTTATTTTCATTGAAAAATACATTGAAATGATCGTGTGATGTTTTGCAATGATACCAAACATGAATGGGCCAGGACACCTTGCCAGGACACCTTGCATCACACACCACTTAATTCGGAAGATTCGGAACCAATCCATTCGGAAATTTTAATGAAATTTTGATTAACTGTGCAGCTCAAATACTTTCTGACACTGGTAACATTGTTCTCTTCGCCACATACTCAACTCCTCGCTTCTGGATCCAGGAGATTTTATGAGTGTCATGTCCTCTGCATAATCCAGCTGCCCCAGAAATGGTAAACTTGTGGCAACTCTGAAGTTAAATGTAGCGGCAGAATTGGGTAGTCTGTGTGACATTTACAAAATGATTACCCTGCCTTTCTGTTAGCACAATAATAAGGCTTTTTATTGCAGAGTCACAAACAGTCTCTCCAACTGGCCACTATAGTGCTATCTGGCAGGTAGTTACTGATTTACAGGCCTAATAGCAAGCGCGGACCATTAGACCAGCCATTGCTGATAAAAACAGTAACTGTTCTAGATACTGAAATTAATGGGAGTCCCAGGCAGTTTCAGCTTTCTGTGCAATTTCTCACAAAGATGACATTCACCCTGGTTGTGTCCGGTCTGCTTCGACTGCAGGAAGGAGCAAACTGCTGGTTTTTGCTTTATTTAATGACACATCCACAAACAAACACTTCATGGTAGTGTATTTTTGGGGACCTGCCAGTTAATTAAAGCTGCTAGGGGGTTGTTGTTGCTGCACCAAACTCTGATTTGCTCTCACACTCTCCTACCTTCCACTCGAATCTCTCACCTGGAGTTGGATCAATGCTCTTTCTTTGTCTCTTGCTCTCACACACACAGTAAAATTCACACAAGCACAGTTGTGTGGTTGTTCATGCAGAGAGGCATGTTCACACTGTATATGCAAGCTCTCACACAGCACTCCAATCTCATATTCCTGCCAAACTCTCCTCTCCATGCCTCTCAGGTCTGTTCTGTATTTCAAGGCCGCTGCTGCTCAAACCCCCTTTGAGACAACTCAGGTTTTTTTCTTGCAGGCTTGGAGAAACATGCTTGTGAACAGCCTTGTTTGCTCGTGATTTTTCTTTCTCTGGCAGCCATTAGAGCAGGAATTATGTGTCGTGTCTGGAGATTCTTGTTTGTGTATGAACCACCCACATCTTCAGGTGTTGGATGTAACGCACCTGCTACCAAGACATCTGATTTTCTCTGGTTTATTTTCGCTAACAGCATGGATCAACTGTAACTTCAGTATGTTGGTGTCTGGAGGCTGCATGAAAGCCTTCCTATTTCCAACTCATTATGTAAAGAACCTGGCTTTGAATCAATTTTCTCTCTGCCTTGTTCTTTAGCCGTACTCGCGTGGGATTAGTAGTGTGTGTGGACTTTGTGTAATTAATAAATTACTCCCAACCTCTGCAGTTCAGTTGATACACAAGCACAGGATATGGAGATTATCTGGGAGTATATAAGGTCATGTTTTGTAATTTGTCACTTCTGGATTTTGCAAAACAAACTAGTGGATATTCCAGGAACATAAGTCTTTAGTATGTGGAATGAAAAACAGGACTCATGTATCCTGCCCTGGCCAAAATATTCACAATATTATCACAATAGACATCAAGTTTTTGTGCTTAAAATAGCAGCGTGTGAGCTGTGTGTCCTGGGACCTCTTGGATTTAATTTTGATGCCCATGTTAACAGGTAGAACAGCAGACTGGGCTGAGTGTTGGCTACAGCACAACTAGAGATTTGGGGTCTAACCTTTTTTTTCCAGTTGACGTGCACAGTTCTCAGTAAAAATAGAAATTCTGTTTTGAAAACCACGTTTTTTTTCTCACTCTGTAGAAGATGTAACAGGCATGACAAGAAAATATTTTTGACTTGACACCTCCTGTTTCTGTTTCAAAATCAGAGCTTTATGGAGTATATTGTTGCATTATTTATTAACACAAAAGTATTAGTCAGAAATATTTGTGTGACTGTAGCCATGTCCCTATGGGGAAATTAAATTTTACATACATTGAATGGCCATTGTCACAGGCATTCTCAACATAGATGGCAGGCAGCACAGCAGCAGCAACATTTTCTGTGTGGACACTGCTCCGGTGCAACTGGAAAGATGCAAGCTTAACCTACTGGCAAATAATTAATAAGGAAATTAATATAGGACTGCATTTTAGTGAGCTAGGCAGCTTTTTCAAACCACTCAGTTATTGACACGATAATCCTGATAATGGAAAATCATCACTGTGCATGTTGTTATATTATCACAATCCAGGATAAAATGGCCATAAATATCACATTTTACACCTAATCCACTTCTCAGCTGGTAGTTATACTTCAGGAGTAGTTTGAGAAGTTTATAAGGATGTGAAACCTGCTCTTTATTTTGTTTCTGACATTGAATCCCTTGTAACTATTGTATATTTAAGTTGACAACAGCTGCTGCAAGCTTTAAACTTTCTGAAACCACACAACCCTACAGTGGTATTTGATGCTCAATAGTTATATTTTCAGTGGAGTCATCCTTTAGGGCTTCAGTTTGATTGACTGTACATTGTTTTATTATTTGTACAGTACATTGTATTGCTGTCCTCCTCCCAGTTAACTAAGGAGACGGATTGGTTTCTGCTTGCCAATGCAACTCTGGAGAACAGCGTAGGCACTGTAATTAAAATGTGAGTTTCGACTCCTAACCTTGTCTCTGCCTGTGTTAAATCTGTAGTGGTAAGCAGCAAGCAACCACTGGGAATATATGACAGGTAATTTTAGCAGACAAGGCAGAGGTAGAAATTCTTTACTCAGTGGATTCAGCATTGCAAGTCCTTTGGGAATTCATAACGTGGCACGGTCAAGGTGAACAACCTCCATGGAAACGCCACTCTAGCTGTCCTACGGGTTTCTCTAAGTTAATGGAATCTGCCTCTACCTGACCATGCATTCCCCTTCAAATGGGCACGATGACCCTCCTGAAAGATATAGAAGTGACCATGCATAATGTGCTGGCACAGCTGAGAGAAAAGTCGACTGCTGGAGCCTGATGTCAAGTGAGCACCGACTGCTTTAACACTGCACAGACTTTCTGAGTGGTCACCTTCTTACCAAGTGTCAGGAGCAGTCACAGAAGGAAGGGACTTATAGAAACATCACTGTTTTCTACTGGACTTTCCCCTTTGGAACTTCTCTTAACTGCAAAATGCATTCAAAATTAAACTTTTTGAAAGAGTGTTGGCCTGGAGAACGCTTGACAGAAAAGGAAAGATTTCAGAGTTAATAAAGATCACACATAAGGATGATACTTCCACAAATTCTTCATTTCATCTTAAAACTTCCCTAATATATTCAGCAACATTTTGTCCATTAGTGCTTCACTGCAAATATTTCAACATGGCTGGTCATTAGGGCTGTCTCCACTACCGGGCAATACCCGGAATGAGGCGGGTCTCACTTGCCGAAATGGCCCTAATTTGAATATGAGCCGCCTGGAGCGGTCTTTTGTCATGACGTGACATTTGTAAAAACCCAGCGAAGCAGTGTTGCCAACTTAGCGACTTTGTTGCTAATAAGCAACTTTTTGGCTATTCTTAATGAGCTGCGGGGGCCGGTGGCTCGTTAAGAAGAGTAAGAACGAGTCAAATCGGCACATTCCTCCTGCAGCAGTCTCTCCCAGCTGCAGTCACAGAGCTGGCTAACAGTTAGCTCTGTAGCAGTACAGTGTGTATTTGCTGCTGCAGGAGGTGTTCACTTAGCGGTCTGTTTACAACAAGCACCGGACACTCAGTGTGCACAGTTAGCGATGCCGGTTAATTCACAATCACTATGTTTATGATCAGCGGAGAAGGTGTGCATAATTAGCCATGCTGGTTTGTTTATGAACAGCTGCTGACATTGTGCACAGTTAGCAATGTCGGCCACAGTTGCGTCTCCCGTGTTTAATCCGTCGCGACGATCAAAAACCATACGTCACCTCCAGAGTCTCTAAATCTCTAAATGGAGACACGCAGAATGAGCGGACATTTGAGAGGGTGTGGCCTGAGACTTTCCTGGTGGCCACTCTTCCCCCTAAAGGAAACACACACAGCTTTTGACAAGGTCTTCAAAGGCCAAGTGGATAAATTGCTGCTGAATTGAACAGTAAAGCAACCAGCTAAGGTCAATGCTGTGCTTAATATGCTACCATGAGTGCATTCCTCCAGTGTGAGAGAGGGTTTTGTTTTTCTGTTCGCACAGGTCAGCAGGTCATAATGTTTCTTTGGCATGTTTCTGTGCTGCCTCTTGAGGCATGTGTTGGTGCAATAAAAATACTGTCGGGAGAGGTAATAACAGTTTGCTACTGTAATCTTTAAAAAAAAAAAAGCAGCCACCAGGAGCTTGTGTTGTCTTTGGTGGCTGGCTTCCCAGGCTCTCTGTCAGAGCCATTACAACTCTCATCCGTATCAGTCGGCTTCATCTCCTCAGTCATCCATCAGCTTATCAGTGTAAAGCTAAAGTGTCATGGAGCGCCATTGCCTCCCTCTTGCAGAGGTTAGTTGGCGAACCTCAGAAGGAGTGTTGAGGTGGTGTTTATCCAATTCAGGGGAATTTTAATCATATTTTCTATTTGTTACCTCAGCCACAAAGGTCATGTTTTTTTCTTGGTTTGTTTGTTTCTTTGTCAGCAGGATCACATTAAAACTACTGACCTCATTCTCATCCATTCAACTTGATGGAAGCGTGTAACATGGGCCAAGGGAGATTCCATTAACATTTGGAATGGATCAAAATCTTTCGGTGGATACACAAATTATTTTTCACTTTCGATATCATTGCAAAAAATCCATTTGTGCTATGTTCATGTTGTTTCTGAAAGATAATTTAAAAAAATATGTTTCTGACTCAGATGGTAACCTCCAGGTCTGAGCAAGGAGGCAAGCCAGGAAGTGCCTTAAGCTGCATCCTACTGAAAATTCCAGCAGGGGGTGCTAAGTTTGGCTGCAAAAAAATTCTGTTGATTAATTTAAGTGCAAAATGAGAAAACTTCTCACTTAATTTATTACCTCAGATTTTTTTTTAGGACAACAATATAGTCTCAATCGCTAGTAAAAAATCTTCAAGACAATTTCACATTAATAGTTGAAATAATGGCCCCATTTAGAAGAAAATAGAAGATAAAGAAGCGTATGATTTGGGTCGTGGCTACCTTTGATTGACAGGTGGCTAACAAGGCGAGCCGTCATCAGGAGAGAAGCAGAGCAATGAGTATCCACGGCAACGTGTCAATAAAGTTATATATAACGTTATATAGATATAAAAAGGACGTTTACTGGTTTGGTCTCATAACTTTGACCCTTTCACTGTATTTTCACTTAATGAATTATTTGAAGGTTTTGTTCAGTAAAAATGTCTTGTTCAGCGTTTGGTTGGACTAACAGACACTCCAAGGAGTCGCTGTTCAGTTTTCTGAGGTCAGTTACATACATTTTGTTTTTTGCTAGCCAAAGCTAACATCCCAGTTAATGCTCCAGTTAATGCTAACATGAATTAGCAGCAGCTTCTCTCAGTCAGGTTGAGGTGTAGAGAGGCTGTAGTCAGTGATCAGATCCCTCTCCTCCTCCACAGTCCAGATATGGTCCAATGGGTGACGTCACGGTGACTACGTCCATTATTTATATACAGTCTTGTCTTGTTTTGACTGGGAAAACTCCACCTGGAGTTGGGGCATTAACTTTACATCATGCCTTGGCGACGTCTGTGCCCTGAAAGTGCCTTTCTAGTTGGAGGAGTTTTATTTTCAAATGCTGACCTAGGTTTGGGGAGCAGAATGTACAACCCTCTAGCGACTACCTCTGTCAATCTAGCTGGACGTGGCTCTTTCACTCCCCCATTCAGCGAGGACATATCCTGCTTATCTCTCATCTAATTTCTAGGGATGTATTAGTGGTGTGATGTGAGCATGTTAAAATATCCTTTTAGACATCTTGCTTTTTAACCTGAAAATATGTCCTTCAGTATGCATGTTTTGGGAAAACCCATTAGCATGATGAAGGTGCATTTTGAAAAAAGTTTAAATAAACATACATCAAATCTATCTTATAAGTGGTTTTCCCAGCCGGAATTTAATCCTCAACCTTGGCAGCAGTGGCAGACTTTTCAGTGATTTACACTGGGACACAATGCAGACAGGAAGAGGAAATGTGATGCTTGGGACCCTATATTTCCTCACCTAAATTTAAAACCAACTTCACATCCCCTGCAATATATCTCAGCTGCCAACCTCGGGCACCTTCAGTCCCTTTGCCTCTCACTTTGAGGTCTGGCCTCTTCTGGAATTTACGTTGCTCACCTCAGGCCTGACTACTACCAGTAATGGTGGCCTATAATTGAATCTGTTCGGTATTTGGTGAATTGCTGTATATATTGACTCTTTTGGGTCCCTGGCCAGCAGTCCTTATCATGTCTCTCTTCCTTTCCCCATGGCTAGTGCTTCCTCTCCAGTGTTCCTCTCCTTAATAACACTCCTCTGTGAGTTTCCATCATCATGACCAGGGAGGAAATTGTTTTTCTCTGACACTCAAAACTCATTTAGAGAAAACTTTGGCTGGTGTTTTATAACCTCTTCAAGTTCCCACCCTGTTTTTTTCCCAAGTTTATCCTTATCCCTTCTTTTCTTAAACTCCCACCCGCACACATTTAAAGCCTTAATGACAAAGTCTTCCTCTTGTTAATGTAGATCTTCCTCCCTCACTGGCAATTACCACCCTCTATCTCATGTACTCCTTCCGCCTATGAGCATATCTTGACGTCCATTTCTCAGTGGCCCCTCAGCGGCCCACTGCCACTTATCCCTGTGAGTCACCAGGGGGATAACAGACACACATGCATCCGTGCACTGCCACAGGGGCCCAAGTCACACACACGCACAACAAACCAGAACAAATTGCCTGAAGGGATGTCGTGCTGTTAAATGCTGTGCTTCTCTCCCAGATGCATTCTGCTTTCCTCACAAGCAACTTATTTGTCATGCTGTGTGATTTTGTTGTTTTGTTGAAATATTCATTTAAGTGCATTAGCTTAAATTCCTCTTAGAGATTTGTGAGGGCACTCTATTGTCTTTCTCAACAGCATGCTAATGTCAGCTGGCTTGTTTTCTCTCGAAGTTTAATGAGTCTCTTATATCAGCTGGAAATTACATTAATAAGAAATGGATTAAGTATTCTTATGGCTGGTGAATATGATCTTTTACATTATGTATGTATCAATATCAAACCTTTTAGGGAACAACTGAGAATGAGTATGAGTTCACTTCAGCCAGTGTACATAGTGAGGGGCCTTTTTTGGCTTACCTCCGGCGTTTTTATGTCCCTGAGTGAGTGAGTTATTGGACATTGTTCAGGGGGCGGGGCTGCTTGTCCCATGTCCTCTTCTACGTCTGCAGGGTGCACCTATCTTCAACACATTGTCATTGGCCCCATGAGGACAGTGCTTTTTACTTCGCTCATTTCATTTCAAAGGTAATTATTTGTGTCAAAGTGCCAAGTGGTGTAAAAGTGCTAACGTTTGTCAAGTCAAAGTCAAATTTATTTCTATAGCACATTTACAAACTGCTGAGCTGCACCAAAGTGCTTCACATAAAAGTGCAAAAAAGTACAATAAAATACAGGATTGATGAAGGTGAAAGAAACAAAAACATAAAAATGGTTAAAAGACATTGCCTGCAAAAGTTAAAATACGTTAAAAGAAGAAGGGATAATTTTAGAGGCACTGAGGGATTACTAGGGGACACTATTCCCTTGTACTTGCCGGAGGAAAACTTTCATCGAAGGCAAGAGAAAAGAGGTGGGTTTTTAAGTGTGACTTAAAAACATTTAGGGACTGTGAGAATATATTTCTCCACTGTAAAATATTGGCACCATGTTTGCAACAAAATTATAATATATATACAAGCCATCACTGTAATTTTTGCATTTACTTTTGGTAAAAATACTTTTTCTCACTTTTAAATGTACTAAACACCATATCTCTAACAAAAATATACTGTAATATTCAATGGTAAAATATTTAATTCATGCATTCATGCATTTTTTAATGTACAAAATGTAATAAAATGGCAATCTTAAATGTGAAATCAACAGTGGCAATAACTTTTTACCTTAATATTATTAAAAAAATGCACCATATTTATTACGGTAAAGTTCTGGCAACCACAGCTGCCTTTTTTTTTTTACCGTAAAAACAACAGTTTTCTTTTTTACAGTGTACAGTTTATATTTTCCATAATTTTTAAAAAGAGATTTCTCTGCACCTAAAGCAGAACTTCAGAGCTTAGTAACAGGAGGAGCAATAAAGAGGATAAACAACATCCCTGGGGTCAGAGAGAGACAGAAAGAGAGACCACACAGGACGACACAGGATGAGACACACACACACACACACACACACACACACACACACACACACATGCATGGAGGCCAACTGTGTATGTTTATGCTCCTCCTGACAACAGCGAGGCCTCCGTTGGGAGAGCTTGTAACCTGTGTGTGTGTGTTTGGGAGTTCAGAAGTGCTCGCTCACAGTCTTATCTCTCCAACAAGGCTTAATGGGGTAATGGAAACCTCCAAGTGCATGCTGGGTATGAGCGAAACATAGAAGCAATGCTATTGAGAAGGGGAAAGTGATGGCTGATAGGGCTTCACACTATAGCATACAATATAGATCTTTTCTGTGTTACTAATGAAGGAGTGGGCACAAGACTTTTGCTCAGGGATGGGCAACTGGAGGCCCGGGGGCCACATACGGCCCGCACCCTCACTTGAAGTGGCCCTCAGTAAAACTACATTCTTTTGAGCATGAAATCTTAAAAGTGCAGTGTAAAAATGCACAAAATGACTTCTTGCAATTAATGTTGGTCTGCTGTTTTTGCACTGAAAAGAAGAAATCACATGTAAGTGGTTATTTTTTATTTGCTTCAAACCTTTTGTATTCCTATTTATACTTTTGTACATGCATTTGAGCATGAAATATGTTAAGTTACTGCACTGTAAACATATTTAACCCATAAGAACCCACGGTGACATGGGTGTAACAAACACTTTAAATCTTCTAGAATCTCCTATATTCAGCTTTATGCTTCACCTTAACTCATTAACTTGATCTGACCATATTTCCTAAACAAATGAAAGTCACAATTTTGATAAATGTTGTGGAGAGGCAAAAGAAAAACGCAAATTTGTGTCTCTGTAAGCAGAAAATGTGTCTAGTTTTAATTTTTTTTTCAATAAATATTATTAACATAAACGCCCATTGTAACGTGTATGTCACATCACATATCTTTGACATTTAGGGGTAGTATTTTTTTTAAAAACATCAGAAATGTGTTATATGTGGTTCACTTATAGAACACATCCTTTAAGGAAAACTGGGTCTGGGTTCTTATGGGTTAAATTAGCAGTTTTATCATTTTTTTTCTCCATCTGGTTAAGTGCACAGTCCTATATGTGGCCCTGTGGTAGTGTTGATGAAAAATTGTGGCCCCCTCCAGCATTTAAGTTGCCCATCTCTGCTTTAGCTCATTTAGTCCCGTCAGTCCGGTCCTCATAAATTTACAACACAGCTGTATAAATCTTTCATAGGTCACCTCACATTATCCAAGCATGAAGATTTCCATCTGAAATACACTTTTTGTATGAACATAAAGCTAGTTACCTATTGCAGACTGGGCAAACTTTAATGTCAAGTGTGATTATGCATTACAGCATGGCCTTTCTATAATGACTCACAGACTATTTTTCTTTGGCTGTAAGACTCCCTCTTTATAAGAACCTCTCTCCAAAGTGCTGGGTTCCATAAGAGCAGCCTATCGTTAAACCCAATCAACCACACTTTTCAACGCTGCGTCGATTTTAACTTCACCTCACTCAACACGCAAGCTCATTTCCAACCCAATTTCACAGCCATTTGAATTGGATGGATTTGACTCCGTCCACTGGGAGACCACAGTGGTTTCCCCTCAGGGCAGAGCGGCTGAGAGAGAAGGTGGTATAGGGGAAAAAAGTGAGAAAGAGATGAGGAGAGTAGGGGAACAAGACAGTGTGAATGTTTAAGGCAGTAATAAAAAAGAAAGATATATGGTTAAGAAGAGGGGGATGAAAGGAATTAACACTTATGCTGTGCAAGAGAGATATGTGTAGAGGAATGTGAAAAAACCTCTCTAGTGACAACTTTGCACAGATACAAGACAGTATAGTGAAAGGTCACAACACATTTCTGAGTGGATATTAAGTACTACCTCTGATTCTTTGTAAGATATGAGTGAAAAAGCTTGAAGAAAGTTATATTTCCATATGTCAATGCTACTTAACATTCATTGATATAGTTTTTGAAAGATTTTTTTTGTAGATAAATGTAAACTTAAGCTGATTGGGTTGGGCAAGTGTAAAAAAAAATGTAATATGTAGCACCAGGCCAGATTATAATCCAGTGTTTCTATTAGAAAGAGGATTCTGTTAGTGAACATGCAGGAACACATGGTTAATATGTTTACTGAGACTGGGATGTATACACTAGAACCAAAATTCAAAACACCTGGAATTAATTTAATTAGTTAATAACCTTATTGGGACTGAAATGGATAAACCAAAGGAAATAAAGGCAAAATGTATTAAGACCTCTTTGAATCTCATACCAAACACATAGCCCATTACAAAAAAACTAAAACTAATAAAAACTAAAATAAAAATAAGCATTTTCAAAAACTAAAACAATCAAATTCGCTCCAAAAACTGACTAAAACTAACTGATTTGAGAACAAAAATTCACAACGAAATTAAAACTAAAACTAATAAAAAATCCAAAACTATTCTAACCTTGGTGTGCAACAGGTAGAGAGACAGAGGGACTGTCTTTGTAAATATGTTTACTGAGACTGGGATGTCTACACTAGAACCAAAATTCAAACCACCTGGAACTGTAAGAGTTAATAACCTTATTGGGGCTAAGATGGATAAACCAAAGGAAATAAAGGCAAAATGTATTAAGACCTCTTTGAATCTCATACCAAACACATAGCCCATTACAAAAAAACTAAAACTAATAAAAACTAAAATAAAAATAAGCATTTTCAAAAACTAAAACAATCAAATTCGCTCCAAAAACTGACTAAAACTAACTGATTTGAGAACAAAAATTCACAACGAAATTAAAACTAAAACTAATAAAAAATCCAAAACTATTCTAACCTTGGTGTGCAACAGGTAGAGAGACAGAGGGACTGTCTTTGTAAATATGTTTACTGAGACTGGGATGTCTACACTAGAACCAAAATTCAAACCACCTGGAACTGTAAGAGTTAATAACCTTATTGGGGCTAAGATGGATAAACCAAAGGAAATAAAAGAAAAATGTATTATGACCTCTTTGAATCTCACACCCAACACATAGCCCATTACAAAAAAACTAAAACTAATAAAAACTAAACTAAAAATAAGCATTTTCAAAAACTAAAACAAGCAAACTCGCTCTAAAAACTGACTAAAACTAACTGATTTGAGAACAAAAATTCACAACGAAATTAAAACTAAAACTAATAAAAAATCCAAAACTATTCTAACCTTGGTGTGCAACAGGTAGAGAGACAGAGGGACTGTAAAAGATGAGGGGAGTCACACAGCTCAGTGTCTCTGGTGCTCCAGTAGGCCAGTAGGACCTCCACTAACCAGAAAGTCTGTTTCTCCTGTGGTGCGGCGACCCTCCTTTATCTGCTGCCCTCCAGGGGAGCGGCCCATTCAGGCTGCTACTCTCTGATTTAATTGTACAGTTCAGGATGACTGGCTTTCACCTTCAGCCTGGCTTTCACCAGGCTCAGCATATCTCATCCCCTTACAGTCCACTCATTTGCCTGAAAGATGGTGAGAAAGAGGATGTGGCAGAATGTACAGTCTCATCTTCCTGCTTCACCACTATTACCCTTTGACCTTTAGAACCAGTGAATTGTGTGAAAGTGAAAACTTCAGCTGGATTGAAAAGGGAATGATTGGTTGGGGGAGAGGGAGATATAGGCGGGGAGAGAAGGAACGAGAGGAGATAGAAGAGGTTAAATAGATGGAGATTGAGAAATGATAGATATAAATTGAGTGTTTGAGAGTGAAGTGGAAGACTAGAGAGGATTGTAGAACCTGATAATGTAATAAATTCCCGATAATGTAATAAAAATCTGCACTTGAGTCCATTGAAAATGTAATAAAACCTGATAATGTAATAACTTCCTGATAATGTGATAAAGTGCATTTCCCAATAATGTAATTCACTTTTTACCAATAATGTAATAAAGTATAATATTAATGGGAGGTTATTACATTATCAGGTTAGCCTTCATTTCACAAGTCCTGATAATGTAATAATTCCCCAGTATTGTAATAATTTAACAGCAGACCACCCATTACTTGGGTTCAAGTGGTGATACTGTGTATCAACTCTAGCTCAAGAGCTCTAGCGCCACCAACAGGTCAAAGTTGAATGTTTATTAACTTTTGACCCGTTCATCCGTTTTTCACAAACGAGGTATCCATGACAACCAAATGCATTCAACAGCTTCTTGAAATCTAAAGGTGCTTGGTGTTATACTTTATTACATTATTGGTAAAAAGTGTATTACATTATTGGGAAATGCACTTTATTACGTTATCGGGAAGTTATTACATTATCAGGTTTTATTACATTTTCAATGGACTCAAGTGCAGATTTTTATTACATTATCGGGGTTATTACATTATTGGGAATTTATTACATTATCAGGTTCTACAAGGATCAAGAGTGAAAATGGTGAGTAAAGAGGAGAGATGAAGAGAATTGATAAAGAGTAATTTGGTGTCTTGGAATAAACATCCTACATAAACAATGTGCCAACAGATGTGCAAGGAAATTACCTGATCTAAACAGAGACTTGAAGTTAACGCTCAACCTTGGATGACAGAGTGGAACAGAGACAGAGAGAAAGTGAGAATAGACTTTCTAAAAGCTCATTATTTACCTTGTTTTCCAAATGTCACAAGAGCTAAAAAAGACACAAGAAATCGGGAGGAAGTCTCTTTTTTTATGTTGCAGAGGGCCTTGTTGCCGCTTAATTGCTCATGGCATCGACCAAAACGTCCTGCTGTCTTACAGAGAGTCAGGCCCTGAGCCACTCGCGGCCTCATCTAATTATCCCAGACATGACAGCTGTTGAAATCTCTTTCTTTCTCCATATTTCATATTTTCTCCACAAGCAATAAGAGTGCCCACCTGGCTTCTATCTTCAACCGTATAAACTTGTCAAAGTCTGAGTTATTTCCCTTTGAACTTTTAGTAGTATCTCTGGTGATAAAATGAGGAGGGGCACACAAAAAATGAATGTGTGTATGACTGATCACACACTTGTGACCTGCTTCCTTTGTGTTTGTCTATGTGACGTCACATGAAATCAAATTTGCAAAAGATCAGATGAATACACGGAAAATAAACCCGTTTTAAATGTTATCAGACGATTCAGTGGCTCTTATCAGCGGTTATCGGACCATACAAATGGGCGAGTAGGTTTCCGTTCCAACAGGTTAAGAAGGTCACATTCAATGGCTACTCACTGAAAGCAAAGTTGTTATATTTAGTTAAAATGCTGTGGTTTCCTTGGTATTATGCTACAAAACAAGTTAAGGCAAAAAAACCTGTCCTGGTTAGGCTTGATAGAAGAAGTTTATAAAGCAAAATGCTGGAAGTTAAAGTGATGCGTGGGTGTTGATTGATATAATTAATTACTAATAACATTCACTGTAAAAAATAATCTGTTTAATTTACGGTAAAATACCGGCAGCTGTGGTTGCCAGAATTTCACCATAAAAACTACAGTGAGTGGGTTTTCTACTGTAAATATATACCTTGATTGTTCCCCTTTTTTCCTGTAAGTCGCTTTGGATAAAAGCGTCTGCTAAATGACTAAATGTAAATGTAAAATGAAATGCAAATATCAGCAAAAACTGTTAATAAGACTGAATATTCCCGTTATATTTAGGGTAATTGTGTCATTGTGACATCATGGTATTTCTCCATTTACTTTACATGAAAATGTTACATTTTTTCAGGAAAACTATGAGTTTTTTTTTTTTCTTTTTTTCAGTTTATGACAGTAAAAGTAAAAGTTTTGTGCTATTCTTTGATTAACGGTAATTAAAATGTCTACTACGGTGATATACAATTTTTAATTTCATGCCCTATTTGTGATGTAATTTGACAGTGTTTTACTGTAGTTTCTACAAAAATTTTTACAGAGTTGTTGTCTTTTGTTTTCAACCCCAATCTCGCTCATTCAATGGCTGATAACAACCTACTGGCCTACCAGCAGGTGCAGTAGGCCCTACTCGTCCATACTTGTGGGCTGATAACAATAGTCGTAATATTTGAGACATTTGAGATGCAGTTTGTGAAAAAAATCAGCTGCAAATCATCATGAAGATGACGCATACTCTATATTGTAAGGCTAAATTAATTTTAAATGTATGGGTTGTCATGGCAGTACACTTCATAAAACATTGTCAGGCCGGCTCAAGTCAGGACTCAGATGCAGAGCAGATGTACAAAAAAATCTTTTCATTCAAAAAGTGCAGCAAGAGTAATCCTCACAGAGTGAAACCAAAGTGGCTACAAAACTCCTGAAGCTGAACTAAAATCATAATAAAAAAAAGTTGCTCCAAAGGAGGAAAAACACAGTAACACTTTCTACTCTAATAAATAAAGCTAATAAATCCTGAATTTAGGTACAGGGAATATGATCTAATCTTACAAGGGGAAAAATAACAAATATAAACAAACAACAAGGGAAAACACAGACTATTGGAACACATGGAGGGAAGGGAGCACCAGGTGAACACAATCGGTGATTAGGGGAGACAATCAGACAGATGACACACGGAGAAGGGCAAGTGACCTGAAACGAGAGGAGAGTTACTATTTCAAAATAAAACAGGAAATAACGAGACCAGAACAAAAAATAAAACACAACCTCACCACGTTGTGACAAACATAGGAAATGGAAACTATAAGTGATGAAGTCCACTTTATTGGACAAAGAGTGGTTTTCTCACACATTCACACATTTCATTTACTGTGTCAATGTATTGGCTCTGACCTTTTTTCTTTTTACTCAATGTCTGTCCTCCTCGACAAGCTCCTTAAAGCCACTTATTCTGAGACCCCCATTTGTCATTATTATGCAAATGACACTATCTTGCTTTGTTGTGAATAAATTGCATAGTAATTAGGAGCATGATTTATTTGCACAAGTGCCAGGGTACACTGACTAGAAAGGGAAGTAAAAGGGACAGAGAGAGAGAGAGAGAGAGGGATGCAAAGGGACACAAAGCTTGGGTTGTAGCTGGTTTGTATATTTCTTGTGCGACAGACAAATCTGTTGAGATTCACACTTTACTCCACAATTTAGATTTATGGTTGATTTTTTATACAGACTTGAAAAATCACATTTTGTATATATTTTTCAGTATTTTGTCAGATCGTTATTGCAAAAATACCCTGAAATATCATGATATCCTTTAAGGGTCATGTCGCCCACCCCTAATTCACATTGCATTGCAAATGTGTCCATCTTGATTGTCCAAAGTAAAAGTCTTCTGCTATCCCTTCATCTGAGGTAACATGCACTAATAAACATGTGCAGTTAAAGGCCTGACAAACAATTTGTAATGTCAACACGAGGCACTTCTGTCCTTACTTGTTGTTGATTGTCTCGGTTAAACTGCCATATGAGAGAGGATAAGCTCTTTCTAATCACATCACTGTCTCCTTGAATTATAATTTGCGTGTGCGGTCGGTTAATCTGGAGGGAAATTGGATTCGACCAGTGCTGTCTCTCATGGGAAATTTCCACCTTTTCAAAGTCCAGGCCTTCTGCTTTGATTAGAAGGCCAATGCCCTGTTTTAAACATGCAAGATGCATGCATTGCTGCAGCTTGCGGCCAGTCATTTCCTCCTTCAGAATTAATCTTTTTTCTTACATTAAATTAAAATATTTCATGTTTAAAATATTGATTTATTATAAATGTAGTCTCATTCAAATGCATTCTTTTTTTTTTTTTTTTATATCCATGAGGCTGCACACTGCAGCAGTGGTTATAACCAGGAGACGTTCCCTCCAGCAGGCACGTTAGAGCAGCTCCTCATATTTATGGCCAGCCACTCAGCCATCCATATTTTGACATTTACACTGTGCCGTTGGGTATCAATGGGCAGACCTCAGCGGGGCTGAATGGTAATGGCCAGTGATAACCTTTTGGATAGACAGCTGGTAAATATACAGAACCAGCTAAAAGGAATATTTATTTGCTCTGCCTTTAATAATTTCACACCTACAGTTGGCTTTTCAGTTTCTTCCATACAGTAAACACAGATGTGGTTTATCTCTTGCTCTGCAACTCCGACTGATTGTTCTTAGAATATGCATGGAGCTCTCTCTCACACATACAGACCAGGGTTGTGAAGGATAAACCGATGCAACCGGATATTGTTAAAAAGTGAGAGATACGTCTGCGTCTGTAACAGCCTCCTCAATCGATACAAATCAGCCATGAAGTCCTGGATTAATCGATTGTAGAGTAATGGATCAGGTAACGCGAGACTTGGAATCGGTTGGCAGCTTCACACACTTACCCCTAAATTCCACTGACTGCGTAACGGCTGCAGATCCGCCAATACGCATTTATTATAATCACTGTGTGAGATTCCACCGACTCCGTATCCGCTGCGTAGTGAGTCCGACGTCCCACAGCCATCCATCAGCCCTCCAACACTTGCAACATTTTCTATTTTTGACGGACGGAGGAGCACGACGCATCAATTCAGCACAGAGCAGATCGTTCGGGGCAGGAAGTCCTGCACAGACACAAAATAAAACATCCGGTATATTTTCAAAATAAAATACCTCAGGTTCACGGCGGATCGTATTTCACAAGTTGAATACGTCATGATGGGCGGGGACAGACCTGAAGTCAACAGGTTAGAGGTTTTCACTCGTCTTTTCACCCCAACAAAGGAAGTTGCTTGGAAAAACCATTGCAGGAGTAATTAGTAACTAATATGGTTCAATAAATGTTGTTTGAAAGCAAATTAACTGTTCTTGTACATTAAATGAGACATTCTCTAGTCCGGTTATATCACTTGATTACACGAGAATTCGCAAGATCTTGTGCGTCCTCGGGTCGCAGACGGATCTGGTGTGTGTTGACGGACTGCAGAGATACGCAGCCGTTAGGAAAGACCCGTTTCAGAGTCGTACCGTATCCATTGGAATCCCGGGTTACAGTTTGCATCGGCGTCTCTAAAACAACCAAGAGCTGAAGCTGCAAGCAAAACGGTTCTCGCGCAACTCCATGTGTCTCTCTGATCTCTCACAAGTCTCTTATTCCGCTTCCCTCACTTGTGACGTCCATTTGTGTCACTTGTGAAACGTTTTTAGAGACATGAGAAGTCCTTTATTTCCTCTGAAGCGTCACTAGAAGCGACGTCCATTTCTAATGACAGCGGCAGTGGATCACAGCTGGATCAGCTGTCAGTCACTTTAACAGCTGAAGACATGCACTAATAATAATAATAATAATAATAAGTGTTTTCTCTGTTTAACAAACATCTGCACATGAATAACAACCTGCATTCTGTTTTTATATGTGAACTGTGTCCTGCTCAGGGACACGGGAATGCCTTTATATTATATTATTTATTTATTAGCTTATTATTTGCGTCTGTATGTAGACTATCCTGGTGATAAATTCATTATTTAATATCTCAGGACATGATTGTGTCCGCTGAACACCGGCCAATGTTTTATTAGGTTAGATGATTAAAGGAAAATGTAAATGATATCACTCAGATCAAAGCTGCACTCAGGAATGATCAGCCTCATGTGCGACTGATGGAAATGACAAACGATGTAAAAGTGTTTCTTGCTGACAGACAGATTCTCTACTGTTTTGTTTTGTTTGTTAACTTTATTGTATCCATAATAAATCTGAATGGGGGGAATAAATCATGATCATTAAAGGAAAACAAGCTTCTAGAACGATTTTTCTTTACAATATTATAGATGTAGAAAGATGTTTGTGGTCTTTTTGTTATTCAGATCCACAATAAAACAGATTTTAACTCCACGGTGAATCAGAAGTAAATACAATATAAAACTTTTGAGTGACACTATCAAATACCTACAACAAATATTAACCGTAGAATCAAATCGTATCGTTCTAACACTGTATGGATTCAAATCACTTTGTAATAAATGTATATCATTTTTTAATCATATCATTACCTGTGTATCTAGATGCAAATCGAATTGTTTATCACAGAGAGATGTGCAACCCTAATACTGACACATTTCAATGTATTTTTGTTTGATACGTAACACTCATCTTAACATCTTTTCTATCTTCTCTTTTTTCAGTCTTCACCAACACCAATAATTGACACAGATGCACACTGCAGAGAAATGTCAATACACATGCTTGATGAACCACACACACACAGGAAGGAGATGACACTGCAAACTGTATTCAGTAGTTCTAAAGAGACTTCTGATAGCAATAAGACACACACACACACACACACACACACAGGGTGTGGTTGTAAGAGATGCAGATACATTAAAAAATTAATACTTTAGGAATAGTTTTGGATTTCGAACATTAAGTCTACAATGTACTAATATTTCTATGCATGTCATTGTAATTACTGGCTTTTTCAAGAAACAACATACTGCAAAGTGAAGTTGGTTTCTGATATGCATGAGGACCATTGTTTTGTGTTGGAATGGGTGGCAAACTATCCCTTTAATGTCTTCATACACTGTAAAAAAGAAAAATCTGTTTAATTTATGGAAAAATACCAGCAGCTGTGGTTGCCAGAACTTCACCGTAACAATTATAGTGAGCGTATGTAAATGTAAATATCAGCAAAAACTGTAATTTAGACTGAATAATCCCAGTACTTTTACGATAATTGTGTCATCATGGTATTTTTCCATAAATTTTACATGCAAATTTTATATTTTTACAGCAAAACTACATTTTTTTTACAATATAATTCAATCTATAATTTTGTGCTATTCTTTAATTTACAGTAATTTAAAAAATCTACTACAGTGATGTACAATGTTTAATTTTACAACTTATTTCTGATGCAATTTTACTGTGTTGGTGTTTTACTGTAATTTCTACAAACATTTTTTACAGTGTATTTGATCTCTTTGTGTTCATCTTACCTGGGACCAGTACATACAGTATGTGAGTGTTTTAAAAAATGTATGAAAAATGTAAGAAAAGCAGTTAATATCATATTCACATCTCTTTGTTATTTTGGGTTAATAATTATCACCTTCATGGTTAAATTATTCATCGCATCACATATGAAACATTGTACAAAAAATTCAAGTGAATGCAGTGTGTGGGTAGTGTGCGTGACTAGAGCCCTTGGTTGTATACCAGCTGACTAATGATAATCAAATGTTTAATCACTGTGAATAACAAAAAGTGTGTCATGTTGACACTGTTCATTGGACATCCAAGATGAGAGTGTTCATGTGTTTCAGAGAGTTGGTGGGATATAAAAAGAGGTTGTTTCTGTCTTTGGCCCTGTGTGTGTGTGTGTGTGTGTGTGTGTGTGTGTGTGTGTGTGTGGCAAGCAGGATGTATTGCGTCAGTAATAGCAGCAGACAGAGGAGGTTAGCACTGGACCCTGATGGTCTAGTCAGCCGTGGAGTAAACACTCATTAACACATGTTCCCATTGATCAGACAGAAGGACAGGGATCTCACACACACACACACACACACACACACACACACACACACACACACACTTAAATACGCACTTCAAGTACTTCCCATTGTTGAAGTCGATATGACTTTTCAGAATTGGCTGAACTAAAGCTTCATCAAGATTAGCAGGTAGTTGTTTTTCGAGTTCCAATAATTAAAAGATAAAGATGAAGTCAAGTTTTTTATCCTGCTGTTTTAACCTAATTATTACTTGATACTGATTATCATTTTTAAAGTATTTGTTATAACATTTTTTCAGTCCATTTTGGACTGAGCAAAAAAACTACTTTACTGGCATAAACTTGTTAGACTTGTGAAAAGAAAGGTTTCCAGTGCATGCATATAAAAAAAATCATAATTGTCTAACCTATTAGCTATGCACTGTAAAAAAAAACCCAAAACTGTTATTTTTACGGTAAAAAAAATGGCAGCTGTGGTTGCCAGAACGTTACCGTAATAATTATGGTGCAACTTTTTCGAATATTACGGTAAAAAGATATTTGCACTGTTGTTTTCACGTTTAAGATGACCATTTTATTCCATATTTTACAGTAAGAAATAAAAGTTTTTCCATCAAAAGAAATGCCATATAATTGACAAGGAAATACTTCTCAATAAATCAAAAATGCTGCATAATTTAAAGATTTTACCATTAAATACCGCAGTATATTGTTAGAGATATGGTGTTTAGTACACTAAACAGTGAGAAAAATAATTTTTACAAAAAAATAAATGCAAAAATTACAGTGATGGCTTGTAAATATATTAATATATTTTTTGTATATTCATGGTGCCAGTGTATTTTACAGTGGAGTAATGTATTTTTCAAAAAAAAAAAAAAAAAGGTAAAAAACACTGTTTTGGCTGATTTATACATTTACGGTGTTTCATTGTTACTGAAACTGAATTATCTCATTTATCATTTTACGGTCTTTTACTGTCATGGTTTAGCAGTTTTTCACCGTAAAAACTACAGACATTTTTTACAGCGTGTATGCATACTCTCTTTAAATGAGTTTACAGCAGCTGTCAAAACACCTTGATTTAGACCTTTTCAGATTTCCTCTCCTTTCAGAATCAATGAGCCCTCAGGATAGCAACACTGCTCTCAAGTGTTTAAGCGCACTGAAACAAACATGGCCTCACACGGGGAACCTCAACATGTGTCGAGACCCCACATCAATGTCAGAGGTGTTTACTGGCCAATGAATCGTATCGATTCACTGAGAGAGGTGGGATTGGAGTCGTGGCAGCGGTGCGGAGGTATTCGCCCTCTGCTGAGTAGTGCCGTGAATTTTGAGAAGGTGACTATTGATCTGAAATTACCTCTGTGGCCCCCGAGCAACTAACTAGATACAGGAGAGATCTTGCAAACAGGGGCAAAGCTTTGCTGCAGCACCAACATTATTTTAAACCAAAGATCAATGATCTTTTTTAACTTGAACCCTTTATTATAAACCAATAAAGCAATAAAGACCACCTTCTAAAAAATGCTTTTAGGAAGCAGGTAGAGAGAAGAAAGGAGTGGTGATGGAGATTTAAGAGGAACAGTGAGGTCTTTGGCAAGCTTTGAGCATCCAGAAGGTCTCAGATAAATGTGTGCCCTGTTCAACCTTGAAGCCCTGCCAAGTTGAATCAGTGAAATGACTGGATACTGGCTACTAGTCCCAAAGCCAAGTGCTACATGAATTAACCATGGACCTCAGAGGACAAGAGATGTGGAGGAGGAGGAGGAGATGGAGTAAAAAAATGTCCTGGAAGAAAACAAGGGAGGAAAGAAAGACAAAGAAGGACGGAGCGAGAGGAGGGAGCAGATGTCAGAGTTGGCTTAAGTTGTCATGGTAATGCCTTGCCCTAGTCACGACTCCAGGTCACTCCTTTCTGTTAGAGTCCAAGGTGAATGGCCCTCAGCAAGGATGTGTGTGTTTGTGTATTTGCATTTACGTGCGTGCGCGCTAAAAGGCCCTGAGCGAGCGCTGGCAGGGTGGCGCAAAGCTGATGAAGCGAGGGAGTGAGTGAGTGATGCCCCGGGTCCAGGGCTGTCAGCCAGGCTAATGGAGGGCGCTACACTTGGCCGCCCACTGACTGACAGGTGCCAACCGAGGCCTTCGTCAACCCGAGCACCAAGTCGGCGGTGCCAGCTCGCTTACGGTGGTGAAGGATGATGACACAGAGATCGTTCACTCGGCTAATGCTGACACACATGGCGCATGCACACCCTTCTGAGCTTGTCACTCAGCGAGGAGCGGAGGCTGCGAGATGAGATGCTCTTAAAAGTACGCTGACTTGTCAAGCATAGACAAGAGGGTCAAGTTGCTGCTTTGAAATCTGAGTCACCATTATCAGTGGCATTTTCACGCTGGCAGACTGACCTGTGATCTCTGCTGGCCCACGTATTTGACCACGGTTCCTCTTCATACTCAGGCAGGATGACTTACAGGACATTCACCTGTATCACAGACACTCTTTCTATTGCTAGACACTTCATCTGAACTTCATTGAAATCACAATCTGGATTAGTGTAATATCCAACTTGCAGGATTTGTAATAAAAGTGAAACGAATACCATTCTGATTTAAGTACACTGTAAAAAATAATCTGTTTAATTTACAGTTTGGTTGCCAGAACTTCACCGTAAAAATTACAGTGAGTGGGTTTTCTTCTGTAAATTTAAATGTAAATATCAGCAAAAACTGTAATTTAGACTGAATATTCCTGTTATTTTTAGGGCAATTGTGTCATTCATTCAGACATCATATTTCTCTATTAATTTTACATTGAAATTTTATAATTTTACAGCAAAACGTTGTGTTTCCTACAGTCAATGACAGTAAATTTTTGTGCTATTCTTTGATTTACAGTAATTAAAAGGATCTACTACGGTGATATAAAATTTTTGTAATTTGACAGTGTTTTACTGTAGTTTCTACAAACATTTGTACAGTGTATTGTAGTACTGCGGAGACCCTTTTTAATATATATATATATATATATATATATTTTTTTTTTTTAAATCAAAATTAATACGATGTAAAAAAAAAAAAAAAATCCCTCAAATATTCTGAATCATGTTGCAACTTCCATACTAGTCAAAATTTAATTTAGAATTGCTGCACTCCATGATACAGCAAGGAAAAGAAAAGTGGATAAACCTCAAACAAAAATAAATATCAAGTACTTTTACCTTTGTTGTCTATAGGTGCAAAGGAACTGTACAGGAAGTGGCAAAAGAAAACATATACCTTCACATTAAGGAAACAGGACAGAGAATAGACTAAATGAAACCAATGAATAAAACAAAATTTATGCAAAACAGTAATCCTTGAGAGTGGTTATGGAGGTCACACTTGTGTATGTGTGTGTATATTAATAACCGAAAGATAGAATAGAGGAGGACTGACCAAATCATCTTAAAATAGATAAAAAGTGTAGTATAGTGTTATAGAAAAATGGAAATTTGCAACTCTGGGTGCCGTCCATAGCAGCATTAAGGGTAGCAGGGCCCAGCAGTGTAAAACAGAAACCAAGAAAAAACAATAAAAATTGAAGCCAAGGAAGCAGCAACTATAAATGAGCAAAATTAACATAGATATAACAGGTGGAGTCCCCACCTATGAATAAAAGAGGAATTTTACATTGTAGATTCTGTTTCCATAAACGATATGAAACCACCCCAGATTTTCTGTAATTCTCCGGGCTTGTCCCTCAGGTTCTATATTATCTTCTCATTTGGTATACAACATTCTTATTCATTCAGCTATCTCTTAGATGTAGGTGGTTGTTCATCTTTCCATTGCATGTCTATACATTTATTGGCTCTTACAAGGCCGCGCTTAATGAATATGAGTTTGTTTTTACCTACCATTTTTTTAGTAGTGTCATCCAAAAGAGTTACTCTTGTTTCTGTGGGCATCATTGTATCTGTGATTTTTATTAAACAGCCAAAATTATTTCAGAAGTGGGCAGGCCCAGAAGATGTGTATAAGTGTTCCTATTCCAGATTATACCTTGGCCAAAATTTTGAATATTCAGAATTTATCCTTTGTATAATTCAGGAGTACAGTATATTCTATGGATGAGATTATGCTCACTGCAAAAAAGGGTTGTCTAAACACAAGATAATAACACCAAATCTGAGGGAAATGATCTTGCTGCATGGACAGATAATTTCACTTGACAAGATTTCTTAAATTAAGATTATTAAATCTAGAAATAAGCATGTTGAACTCTTAAAATAAGAAATTAACTCTTAAAACAATATAAATTATCTAACACTTCTAAATCTGAAGTTTTTTTTAGTTTTTTTTTGCAGCTTTAATTTATCTTGTTAATTTCTTATTTTAAGTGTTCAACATGCTTATTTCTAGATTTAATAATCTTAATTTAAGAAATCTTGTCAAGTGAAATTATCTGTCCATGCAGCAAGATCATTTCCCTCAGATTTAGTGTTTTTATCTTGTTTTTAGACACCTTTTTTGCAGTGTTGTGTTATTTTATGTCTAAAAAGAAAAATACTGACTAATGGTACAAAGTGCTTCCCAATCTTCCTCATTAAAGTTGGCACTTGCATGCATTTACCCTGAAAGATCAGTTTTGTTGCTGAGTGAACAGTGTAGTGACCTGCTGTTTGTCCATTAAGACCTATTGTAGCTATTTTAACTGTTCCCACATGCCAGACATGTGTTTTATTGTGTTTGACGTCTCTGTATCCGACTAATGCTACCTGTACATCAGAAGACTTTGAAAAGATTTGGAAAAGACTCCTGGAAAACTATCAGCTCACACCTGCTCACATCTAAAGACAAGTGTTTAGAATTTTTAGTCTCACACTGAGATTTTAGACAGACTGTCAATCTAGCAGGATCACTATTTACACTACAACTAGATTCTTTTAGCAGTTTTTTAATTGAATAATTATATTCATCAGCTCTATCAACTTTCATTTAGTTAATAGTACATCCATTACTTATTACTTATTTATGTATACATTTATTTATGAATGTTAACTGGGTCTCCTTACTGTTCTCTGTACTAAGAAACATCTAAATATATAACATCACTATATTTTTTATTGAGGACTGAGCTTACTAACATTATTGTGATGTTCCTTTTTCCTGTGGAAGTGGTTTTACTGGCCGGTCTGGAACCGGGGACCTTTCCCCCGCTCATCTATTGGTTGGTGATTGTGTTACGTCACTGAGACTTGAGATAATATCAAACACGTTTGATATGATCCAAACCAAGACTAGGAAAAGACTGATATGAAACAGAGCAGATTACTACCTTCAACTTCACCATGGAGATGACTGGAGCGCCGTGACTCCAGTAAAACTCCTAGATTTACTAAAGACTTTGAGTCTTTAGTAAATCTAGGAGTCCAAACTTTTGAGTTTTTAGGACTGTAGAAATCTTTTGGTGTAAGCCCAGCATAAGGCCTTGCAGAGATTAATCAGACATTAAGCAGGACCTCAGCTCTTCTTCAAAAGGCTCTTTGATTGCTTCCAACAAGCCTGAGTCACCTATAAGAAATGTTTCATTTGACGTTGTAAAGCTGCTTTCCAGAAAGCAGAATGCTGCCGTTGGAAAACTATATTTCTGTATTCTCTTCTTTGAAACTCATCTGGTACCATATAGGATGCAGAGAAACAGCGGGTGAATGGAAAAGAGACATAGTAGGATTGAATTGAATGAAAGGGAATATTGAATGAAAGTATAAGGAGCAAAGAGATCCAAGAGAGGGTTAAAGAAAAGATGAACCAATAACAAGGGAACAGATCAAACACAAAGCTAAAGAATGGTCACAGTGTTAAACTGATTGAAGAGAGAACCGGAGGAATGGATAAAGGAACACATGAGGGCGAGATTTGGACTTTGATGACCTCATAGAGGACTTCTCCTCAAAGAAAGCCAGGAAAAAGCCTGCAGTTTAGGTGACTAGTTTCACTGTGGTTTTGTGTGGTCCTAGCTGTGGCTCTTTACTGATGTTGATTATTGTTTCCTTTATTACTTCAACGATTTGTTTTAGATGGTTACTTATATTTTAATTAAAGTGTGTTTTAGTCCATAATACTGCGAGGGCTGGCTATTTGCGCTTGCTGTCTCTCCCATAATATGTTTATTGTCCTGTACATGGCAGGTGCCAAACAAAACAGACCTAAAATGACAGTTTTTTTGTTTGGTTGTGCGTTGCCTGGTGTTGTTACGCGCGTAATGGGAAGAGGGACATTGCGCGCGCGATGTTTGCGTGTGTTGACAGGGGCTCGTGGTCATGATAATCCGTCTATGTGTTTATTGTCCTGTACATGGTAGGTGCCAAACAAAACAAACCTAAAATGGCAGTTATTTTGTGTGGTTGTGCGTTGCCTGGTGTTGTTACGTGCGTAATGGGAAGAGCAACGTTGTGCGCGCACTGTTTGTGCGTGTAGGCGAGTTTGTGTCCAGGGCCCGTGGTCATGATAATCCGTCTATGATGAGGGGATACTGAAAAGGAAAAGAGGGAGGTGGAGGAAGGAAGAAGGAGAAAGCATGAATGGGGGGATGGCAGCTCCCCCAGTTGTCACCCTATCTACCACCATGGATCAGGTTCCTGCTAAGAGACAGGCCGACTGACAGAATGGGACCAGCCCAGTCAAGCAGGCTGATGAGTCCCGTCTTTTTTAATTGAATAACTAAGGCCTCAGAGGTCAAGGCCAGACCAGGCCAGGCCAGGCCAAGCATCAGGACTGTAAATGGAAACACATCAAGCTCTGCTACACAGCCTGAGTGATTCCTGCCCCTCCCTCTGCTGCTGCTAATGCAAAGCTCACCAGTCTGCCAGAGAGTTTTTCTAAAGGCTGCACAGTGGAACGTTTAACCGCTTTCTTTTAGGCTCACACAGGCCTGATTGACCTTTTTTTCCCCATTGCTAATGCCTATGTTATATTTAACATGAGTCTCTACTTGAGGGTCTTTCATTGATGTTGTGATGGCTGTTTTTGTATTTTTATAGTATTTAATTGTTTATGTTAACTGTGTTTAAATGTTAAATGCCTGATGATTGATTGATTGATTGATTGATTGATTGATTGATTGATTTTAAAAAAATCTCAACCAGACTTTTTCACCTGGTTAAATAAAGGATATATATATATATATATATATATATATATATATATACAGTGCCTATAGCTTCCCACCTCTACTTGACATTTGGAACACTTTTCAGTCAAACTTGAGTTCATCCTGTGTCTGAGCTGTGGGGTAATCTGCAAACGGTGTAATACTCTAAACTGAGTCTCTCTGGTTCTGTTACATATGGAGATCTCTCTAGCAAACTGCCATATTTTAAGCCAAGTTGATTCGACAATCGTAAGATTGAAATCAGAATTCCATTTATGTCGAAGATGAGTATTGATACTTTTGACAACCCTACTACAAATATGTATATCGATTACAAATATTGGTTTTCATTCTTCTTGAATACTAATGTCTGTATTGTTATACTGAACAATTTATATTAGTTGACCCCTAGTACAGAGTACACACAGACAGGACAGGAATGCAGAGCGGCAGAGAGACAATGAGACAGGACTCAGGGGTGGGTGTGTGTGTGTGTGTGTGTGTGTGTGAGAAGATGCTAAAAGGGAAGAGGAGTGAAACTGATGGCTGGGCCCTGGAGAGGGAGGGGCTGAGCAGAATTAAAATGGGACAAGAGGAGCAGGAGTGCAAGCACACTTCATCTTAGTGTTGCTATCAGCCTCTAATTGCTCAGATCAAATTGCTGCCTCTGCATATATCTAGGGACAGTGCGAGTTTGATAGCCTGTAGCACAACCATTGACGTTGTAATAACGGTTTAATTGCTATGGGCCCGAGCTTCATGAAGACGTCAAGCCGCTCACCTCTTAATGGCCTCTTCTTTTGTCAGGGATCAAGCCCCTTCCCACAGCAGCATGAGATGGATGGCCTCCCACTGGCATCATCATCTCCTTCTCTTCAGTAGATTAATGATGACCCCATCAAGCAGGAGAACTGATGTCTTTCTGAGAGCCCACTGTGTTTTACAAAGGTCAGGGCATAGGTTGAAATGTTAAAAGCAGAAGGTTTTATCGGAACTCTAGGTTAGTTCATCTCCCCTGGCAGAAAAATAACTGGACATAAATTCTCCTTTGAGAGGGAAATGGAGTGTTAAGGAATGATTCGTGGCTGGGAGCAGCTATGGAGGACAGTGTGGAGAGGTGAGGGTCACATGCAGCTCCACCCCTATCATCATTAAGCTTCTGATGCAGCCGGCCATGGGCTCGTTAGCGCTAACGAGACGCTATAACTCTTTCTAGATGTGAAAGAAGCAGAGTTAGTGGAGGGGAAAGGAAAAAGGGAGAACAGGGCTTATTCACAGTCTTCTCATCAATGGTGTGTCTCTCATATGGCACCCTGCCATAAACATGCATCACTGCCGGCTGCTTTTGGTTGAACTTCTAACACCTGTTGTTTGTTCATAACCAGCTGCCACTTCATGCCTGGATGGCTGTGTGGTTTGGTTTGACAAATAATGCTACTCATGACACTGTTCAATTAAGATTCTCCTACTTTCTAGCTTTGAGATTAAAAAAAAGTTGTACACTGTAAAAAAAAAACCTGTTGTTTTTACGGTAAAAAAATGGCAGCTGTGGTTGCCAGAACTTTACTGTAATAAATACGGTGCAACTTTTTTAAATATTACGGTAAAAAGATATTGGCACTGTTGATTTCACGTTTAAGATTGCCATTTTATTCAATATTTTACCGTATAAATAACAAGTTTTTCCGTCAAAAGAAACGCTGTTTTGCCATATAATTGACTTACTTAAATAAATGCTGCATAAATTAAAGATATTACCATTAAGATTACAGTATATTTTTGTTAGATATATGGTGTTTAGTACATTTAACAGTTAGAAAAAGTATTTTTTACAAAAGATGAATGCAAAAATTACAGTGATATATATATTTCAGTATATTTTGTTACAAACACGGTGCCAGTGTATTTAACAGCGGAGAAATTTTTTTTATTTTTTTAAATAAATTCTTGTAAAAATACTGTTTTGGCTTATTTAGACATTTACAGTGTTCCATTGTTAATAAAACTGAATTTATCCATTTATCATTTTATGGTCTTTTACTGTCATGGTTTAGCAGTTTTCACCGTAAAATCTACAGACATTTTTTTTTAAGTGTACGATACACTGGTCACTAGTCTTGACTGTACAGTTTTCACCAGAACATGGATTATTTCCTGCTTTCATCACATTGTAAGCAAAGGAATTGGTTTTCTGAGAATATTTGTGATTTATTATTGACAGTCACGCCACAGTCATTTCCATGGATGAGGACAACAAATGTTTCCTATTGGATTTTCACCAGCAGCGGCTTTGCTTGGCAGCTACAGCACAGCAGTTAGGGGGATGCTTTCACTGAGTGTGTGTGTGTGTGTGTGTGTGTGTGTGTGTGTGTGTGCTCCCAGGGTATTTCACTGTGGGCTGTGTTTGTACTGTGTTCTCCTCTGAGATGTGAATTAACTGGCAGATCCATTTATTATCCACATCTATTACATCTGTGGCTGTGCATTGCTGACCTAATTCACATACAAATCAATAACACACATTCATACACTGTATGTATATACACATACTGTATACTGGCCTACAAAGTCTAACTGCAGTCACTACACAAGGGGTAAAACTGAGAAAAACTGCTTTAAAGATTTTTAACTGGCCAGCCAAATGGGTTATATGTAGTATGTATTTTATGCTCAAAAATCATAATGATTTATTTGACCTTTGACCCCAAAAATGTAGTTACTGCACTCTGGTTTTGCTGTAAAAGAGACAAACAGAGTACAGTAACTACAATGTTGTTGTCTTCTTTCAGCTTTTATATTTTGTTTTCAGTGAATAAACATTTCCAAATAGATGTTGTTATAAGTGTGTTTAACAACTCTATTCAAAGATTTGTGTATTTTAGACTTAATATTAGGGCTGGGCGATATGGACCAAAAGTCATATCCCAATATATTTAGGCTGAATATCGACATACGATATATATCCAGATATTTTAAGTCAGAGGAAAAGTTCAGTCAAATTCAATCCAAATATGACATGTCACAAACATTTTTCTTGAAACAGTTTATTTAAGTGAACATAAATACTGTATGACAACAGGAGTACCTTTTTTTTAAAATCAAAGCTCCATAAAGTGCACATTTAAATAAAAAAAATATCTTAAATAAAAGCTTGCCTGGAGCAAGGATCACAGTGCAAAATTGAACTAAAAATAATTGAACTTCCATATCACATTCAAAAATATATTGATATATCTTTTTTTTCGATATATCGCCCAGCCCTACTTAATATTATTGTTGTGTCAAATCCCAATTAATTCAAAAGAACACATTCACAAGATGCACTCCAGACCTGCAGAGGGCAACCACACACAAAAGAGATGGGTGGAACCCAAATTCTCAGGAAGTGCTCCTAGAGGGACCATATTCACCTGCACACCCACTGGACAGGCATGGCATTAAATGTTTGAAGGTAGCATAGTTAGCCCTCTCACCTGTTTCTGGAAACAAAGCAAGACCATCTGATCAGTCTGAAGATGCAACTGGTAGGAAAAACCCACTCTGAATGTGGATGATATGTTGAGGTCATGCTTTTCCATGACTGTTTTGATTTAATTAGTTACTAAAATGAAGTTTAAGTTGGATAATGCTAATTTAAGTTTCTGGATGGTTATGTAAAAGTATGTATATCATTACTTTAATCATTTACTAGGTACATTTCAATGACTTTGTTTGTTTGAAAGTAATGGTAACATTTATTCTTTAGAAAAAACTGTTTAGTTTAATGCTTATTGGGATTTTCAAGACTAATGCCTGTCTTTTCTGTTTATCTTAAAGGTTATCAACCTATTTCATCCCACTCTATAACACAATTCTGTTTAAACCATCAAACCCAAACACATCTTCAAGAAAATAAAAATCAAAGAAAAAGTGGAAAGAGTTGTCCTTTGCATCCTTCAAGGATTGATTAAGCAGTTTTTCAAGTTTGGGCAGAGTTGTGGTCCCGAAGCAGACAGAACTTGACAATTATAAAGTAATGTTATATTTTAGTCTTAATATAATTTTATCTCACTTTTTTTACTTCAGCACTATCTAGATGATGATTTCCCTAAAATAAACGTATAATTTCTATTCTTGTCTTCACAATTCAACACAATGAAGAAATACAAGGCTACACTGCTTTTGTTTTTACGTTTGATTGTGTAAATATTTCCAAAGCACACCTTGGAAAGTGCAAATTCTCCGGTCTGCTAAGATTTTGAGTTGGATTTTGTAGGGTTTTTTTTGTAGTTACTGCAATTTTTGTCATTATTTCTCCGAAATGAAGCACAATTGAAATCTAAAACTTTGTCATAAGATAAAACAGACATCAAGGAGTTCATTTTTAGTTATAACTCAATTTTGACCAAAATTGTAGTTACTGCAGTTAAGCTTTGTAGGGCTGTATACATGGGGCTGAAATATATTGATGTATCAGTATTGTGATACGAGGCTAAATAATAATGTAAGCGTTGTCTTTTCCTGGTTTTAAAGGCTTCATTCCACAATACTGAATACTTATTATATTTCTTGTAACTATTTTGTGAAAGCAGCAATGCTACAATATTGTTGCAATATTGATATGAAGTAATTTGGTCATACACATTTTAACAATAATATGGACAGTATGTCCACCAACCGTACATTGTAAAGCAATGGAATACAACCGCTCTGCCATTCATTATACAATTACCAAGATTGTTCACCGTCAGAAAGGTAATCATAATTTACTTGTTTATAATTGAGGTCACAGTGGGTGGTGGTTGTGTACTGGAGTGCATTATACTGACAGGTGTTTCTAATGTTCTTGCACTATCATGTATGCAAATTGGATGGCCAAAATATTAGAAACACCAGAGTTAAGTTAATAACTCTCCGGCAGTGCTAAACAAAACTTATTGTAAAAGCAGAATTTTGTCAGGCCAGGCTCAAGGCAGGTCAGCAGGTGTACTTAAAGTCTCTTTATTCAAGAAGGCAGCAAGAGTAATACTCACAGTGAAAACAAAGTGGCTACAAAACTCCTGAAGCTGAGATAATAAAGAAAAGTGGCACCAATGGAGGAAAAGCACTGGAAGCTTAACTACACTACTAATAAGTCCTAATCTAGGAAATGGGGAACAAGGGGGAAAAAAAACTAACAAACAAACAAAAGGGAAGGACCAAATCTGATAGGAAAAAAATAAGGAATCTACAAAACACTATGATAAACCTGGAAATGGGACTAAAGGGGGAAGAATAAAAATTAACACAATCACTCCAACTGGAGGAAAACAAAACGGCAAACAAGAAAAACTGTGAAACTAAATTCTAGTGCTACACTATTAAATTACAAAGAAAAATCACTCTTGCGAGGAAACTCAAAGACTAAGCAAGACAAGCTGCGGGTGTAGCAAGAACGAGAGTACGGGCTGGTATGGTGACGGGGTCAAACACACTGGACCAAGACAAGGGAAAACACAGACTATTGGAACACATGGAGGGAAGGGAGCACCAGGTGAACACAATCAGTAATTAGGGGAGACAATCAGACAGATGACACACTGGGAAGGCAAGTGACCTGAAACGAGAGGAGAGTTACTATTTCAAAATAAAACAGGAACTAACAAGACCAGAACACAAAATAAAACAAAACCTCACCGTGTTGTGACAAATTTATGGATGGAAATATTGTATTGGATAACATTAGGTTATACAAGTTGACCTAATGAAGTGGCCAGTTGGCGTATATGTGCATTCACACATACATAATTATGCATTTTGGAATTCTGGAAGTCTTAAGATATAGACTGAAAATGTTTAGTACATTTTTATTTTATTTTTATCCTTCTGTCCACACTGAAGTATTGCTTCTGTTAGTTTGTGTGTGTCTTTTTTGTGCAGGGTCCCATCACTCTATCATCACTGTATTGAAACTTTTCAAGGTGAGGGAAGCTGTGGGATGTTAGCAACAGCAGATAAAGTAAAAATAAAAAAAAATGTAAAAAAGAAGGGCGGAATGGGTGTCACTGTCTGACAGGAAGTTGCCAGCTCTGTAATTAGTGCTAGATCGAACTCAAAATAATCATGAGGAACTTTCCCCCGGTCCCCCCTACTGTGAAAATGTCAAGTTAAGATGTTGAAGAGGGCTGCTGTATGGATCCTTATTATCAACTATGCTTGCCTCACAGCAGGAGGGGCGCAGGTTCAACTCTGGCTCTTCTGTGTGGAATTTGCATGTGCTCCCCGTGTCGGCATGGGTGCTCTCCGGGTCCTTCAGCTTCCTCCCACAGTCCAAAATCCTGCACTTAGGTTTAATTGGTGACTCTAAATTGCCAGTAGGTGTGAAATAGAGCGTGATTGTCTGTGTGTCAGCCTGTGATTAGTGATGGGCGAATGAAGCTTCATGAACCATTTTCTTTATTTTCTGAGCCCACTAGATGGAGCACCCTGTTCACCAAAGACATGAAAGCACATTCAATTACCATTGCTTGAGCCTTTTTCTTTAAACCAAGTGCGCCATCTGGTGCGCTTAGAAAATACAGAAAATGGCTCATGAGGCTTCATTGGCACATCACTACCTGTGATAGTCTGGGACCTGTCCAGGGTGTACCCCGCCTCTCGCCCAATCTCAGCTGGGACCGGCTCCAGCCCCCCGCGACCCGAGTGTGGATAAGCGGTTAAGGATAATGAAAGAATGAATGATGCCACCAAGTGAGACATGTTCAGTTTAGAGCAGAGTGGAACACCATAAAACAGGTCATGTCCGCAAAGTGAGTCATATAACTCAGAGAAAAAACTAAAAACAGTAAAACTACACAGATGCATTCTAGGAACATCCTTCTCTTTTCTCTTCTCTTCTCCAGCTCTTTGCTGGACTATATTATTATTCGTGTAAAGCCACTGCACGTCTCCCCGCTTAACTCTTTTATTCATCATCCCACTCAGTGCCATCAGCGCTGTTTGGGATAGCTTAGTTATATAACGGTGAGTTATGTCATGTCACTTTAGTGAGCTACTGAGTCATACAACACCTTACATTTTCAAATGCAGCAGTCTGACTACAGTTACTTTTAAAGTAATGCAGTCACTTTCAGGACTGAAATACATATGTCCAACAAAGCAAACTAATTCAATTCATTGTAAATAAAGTTTCAGAAAGTGTTCCTAAATGTAACTGTGCTCCTTAATGTCTCAAACCAGCTGTATCAGAGGCTTGTTAACCTTGCTTCACATGGCTAGTTTAGGCTTTATTTTTCTATATAAAGCCTCTGCTCTGATCAAATTACCCTTATTTTTTTCTTTGTGTACTGCAGTGTAACTTTGTGTGTAGAAAGTATGCTGACACTAAAGGTTCTCCTGGTCCAAAACACAGTAATAAAAGGTCACTCTTGCCCTCTGCAAAAGCTTGAAATAGCTGTTCCCTCTCTAACTCGTTGGTCTTTTCCCCTAATCCCTCTCACCTGCTCTCTGACCTATGCTTTTCATTCTTTTTCCCTCCCCATATGGTAAAGGAAATGTATGGTAATAATAACTGAAGAATAGCAAACTGACATTTAGTCATTTCCTAGACCCATTATGGAGATATAGGCCCATTACTAGTGATGGTCTTTAGGTTTGGGTAAATTATTAGCATTTAAAATGTAATATTACAGAAGTGGTCAGTATATTTAGTTTGTATTGATTGTGAAATCCAATAATGTTTTTATCTGATTTTGAATTGCCATCCTGTGAAACAGTATGAGTCTGGGCTCATGGCATGCTGTCACATATAAATGGTAAATGGTCTGCACTTGTATAGCGCTTTTCTAGTCTTATCGATCACTCAAATCGGTTTAACAATACAGACATTGCTCATTTACCTATTCACACAAACTCATACACTGGTGGCCGAGGCTACCATGCCACCATCGGGAATTAACTCGCACATCGATAAACACATCGATAGCAACTTGGGGTTCAGTATCTTGCCTAGGATACATGGGCATGCAGGCTGTCATGGACAGGAATCAACCTTCCAATCAGTGGGTGACCTGGGCTGGATATTTTCTCTTTTGTGCCATTCTCTGTATTTCTGTTACCGGAACTACATTCTCTGTAAACCCTAGAGATGGTTCTGTGTGAAAATCCCAGCAGATCAGCAGTTTGTGAAATGCTCAGACCCACAACTATGCCACGTTCAAGGTCACTTAAATCACCTTTCTTCTCCATTCTGTTGCTCACTTTGAACTTCAGCAGTTCATCTTCACCATGTCTACATGCCTAAATGCATTGAGTTGCTGCCATGTGATTGGCTCATTAGATATTTGCACAGGTGTAACTAAAAAAGGGGTTTGGTGAGTGTATATATATATATATATATATATATATATATATATATATATATATATATATATATATATATATACATACAAACAATCATTATATTAGTCATTAAATGTGTTGTTATGCAACCCATAAAATTAGTTGATAGAGATGGAGACAGCTCACAATGAGGACATTTTTTTTCTTTGTAACTGGAGTGAGGGGAGGCAATTTTCCACATGGCCTAGGCTGGAAACATTTGTCTCACATCCAACACACACACACACACACACACTTGTCCAAACAGCCCAGCATGAGCTCTGTATTGGGTTGCTCTGTGTGTGTGTGTGTGTGTGTGTGTGTGTGTGTGTGTGTGTGTGTGTGTGTGTGTCAGGCTAGTGCATGGTGATATTCTTCACTGCTGGTAGCCATTATGCAAAGCACATTATCTAGCATGTAGTTGGCCAGGGCCCTGTCTGTACACTGATGAATGACCCACAATGTTTAACAGGACCCCTTGCTACACACACACACACACACACACACACACACTTGCCCTCCCTCTCTCCCTCTTTTTTTGCTGCTCCTCTCTTGTCCTCTGCCTCGATCTTTCTCCCCCTCAGTCACTGCCAAACTCAATCTCTCACACACTTGATACCTGACCGTCCTCCTCCTCGATCTCACACATACTCATTCAATCGCTAATTCCCTGACACATCCATTCCCTCACACACTTACTCACTCACTCATTCATCCACTCAGTCCCAAACTCACTCACAAGCTCCCTCTCAGCTCCCTGTCTCTACCTCATCATCGCTTCATCTCACAGACACACACACACACACACACACACACACATCCTTGTACTTCTATCTCTGTGAGAGTCTTCATTGGAATAGTGAATGCCCTGCCCCTTAACCTAACCCTAATATAAACCTGATGTAACCTCATCTAATCATAAAACAAAAACTGAACTCTCAAACAAGCCTTCAACCAAGCAAGGACTGGGGACATCTCTGGTGGCACACCTGGTAGAGCGCACAGAGGCTCAGTCCTCGTAAGCGGGCGGCCCGGGTCATTTCCTGCATGTCTCCCACTTTCACTCTCAACAAATCTATACTATCAATAAAGAATAATTGATAAAAAAATGGACCAGCCAAAATGTCCTCACTTCATAAAAATGTCCTAACATCCTGTTGGTTTAAAAAAAATTTCTGGTCCTCACTATGTATGAATTACAAGAACACACACACACACACACACACATTCTTGTACTTCTATCTTTGTAAGGGCTCTCATTGGAATAATGAATTCCCTAGCCCCTTACCCTAACCCTTAACCCAGATTTCACAACTAAATGCCCAACCCTAAGCCTAAGCCTAACATAAAACTAATGGAACCTTAACCCAAGCCTTTAAAGAAGTGAGGACCGGCCAAAATATCCTCACTCTGTTGGATAAAAACATGTTCTGGTCCTCACTATGTATGAAGTACAAGAACACACACACACACACACACACACACACACACATTCTTGTACTTCTATCTTTGTGAGGGCCCTCATTGGAATAGTGAATTCCCTAGCCCCTTAACCCAGACTTACAGCTAAATGCCCAACGCTAACCCTAACATACACCTAATAGAATCAACCCAAGCCTTTATGGAAGCGAGGACCGGCCAAAATGTCCTCACTTCGCAAAAATGTCCTCACACTGTTGGTTAAAAACGTGTTCCAGTCCTCACTATGTAGGAAGTACAAGAACACACACACACACGTTTAGGGATTTTTCTGGCTGCTGGTGGAGCTCACAGAAACTCCTGTTAAATCACACACACGCTTCGCTGTGATCTGCCTCAGCTGCTGGCTGGTTTAGAGGCACTGAGAATAGAAAGGTGATATTAAGCACCACATAAACACAGTCTTAGCACTCTAAGACTTTAAGCCAATGAGGGAATTTTAAGAGGAAGTCAGATATCTAGATATGTTTGTAAATACACTGCAGGATTTCCTACAGATATTCCTCCCTGATCCATCTGAGAGCATCCGTAGCAATAGTTTAGTATTTTTAGATTATGGCTATTTTCAGATCACCTGGTGTTATGATTGTGCAGCTTGCTCATAGGTGAAGACAGTATGAGCTCATCCTGTGGATAGCAAGATAAGCTCTCATATAGATTTACTCTGCTACGTTGGCACTTCTAAAGCCCTTCTTCCCATAAAGTCATGGTTTGTCATGTCATAGCTTCACTTACAGTCCAAGGTTGTTGCTAAGGCTCAGTGAAAAATAAACTTTTCACCTTGACACAGGCACTTCATTGTTAGTTTTTACGCAGCAGCAAAAGGACATAAATAACTTCATAACCGTGGCTGTGTGTAGTAAAGCTCCGGGTGCATGCTCGCATTGTGCTGGAATGTGTTCATCTTCCCATGCTTGGTTGGCTGGCTCATTAGCCGGTCAGTTATTGATTAGAACAACGATCATATTCATCAAACTAATGAGCCACACAGCATGGATATGGTTTGTGGATCATTGAGGCCAATTATGGATTGGCTTGTTCATTACACATAAATACAAACCTCGCAGAGTGGATTTTTTCTTTTAAATACAGGAAAATGTATGTTTCTGAAAACATACAAAAGAGAGAATTTTAATTAACTTTCAAAGATGATTCAAAAGTAGGATATACTTAGTTTATTGTACGTAAATACACACCGGTGGCACTTTATTATGTTTTTGTACAGGACTTGTAAAGGTGCTATATTAATGAAGTTATTATTCACTGTTATTATTACTTGTAATCTCACGCCACTTTGAAAATATAATATTACAGCTGGAAGGATTTTTTATGTAAATTAGTCAATTAACAGAAAATTTACTATTCTAATAATAATTTCATTTTTCGGGAAAAAATAGTTTTATGGATCTCAAAAGTAGAGATTTGCTCCTCTTCCTTTTAATCATCTTTCATTTTGATTAATTTCATTTTCATTTTCGTCTGCATTGAGCACTTTACTTTGCATACTCAAAAATATTTGGCTGAGAATACTTAAATTCTTTTACTTAACTTAAAAAAAAGTTTGATACAAATAACCAGTCAGATTCATAATTAACTTTTTGTTATTATATGCATTGTGTCAGTTTTTTTTTTTTTTAGCAAATTTATTTATTTTTTAGGTAGTAGGCCATCTACTGTAGGTAATTTACTAATTACTTTATCAGAACCTCATGCAACCCCACTTCAATATCCAAACTGTCCTTATAATGCTGTTTCTGCAGCTTTTTTTCATCCGCTTCCATCAGTGAATGCAGGGTTAATTATTATAGCTGTTGAAAATATGTCAGAAGCACTTTGTCTTCCTATATAATGAAATATTATTCTTTACTTGTTTTATCATAGGAAATGTGTGTGTGTGCGCGTGCATGTGCACGTGTGCGTGTGTGGTGAGCCACCGGGACGCCCCAAGTGACGACATTTTGGCCGGTCCTCACTACTTTAAAGGCTTGTTTGAGAGTTCAGACTTTGTTTTAGGGTTAAGGTTACAATTAGGTTTATGTTAGGGTTGGGCATTTAGTTGTGATGGTGAAGGTTAGGTTAAGGGTCAGGGTAAGGGGCTAGGGAATTCACTATTCCAACGAGGGCCCTCACAGAGATAGAAGTACAAGGGTGTGTGTGTGTGTGATTGTGTGTGTGTGTACACGACATACATATAAACGAAGGCGAGTCCTTGCTGCTGGGCTCTCATCAGGCCCGGCTGTGATGTATGGCCTCACCAATGGAACACGGCCCTCCATCCAAATTAAAGTTCCCCTGCTCCCCAGGCTGAGAGACACAGCAAGTCTTGTTAGTCATTGTTTTCTGTGTGTGTGTGTGTGTGTGTGTGTGTGTATATATGCCTAAATATGAACAGAGCTGGATCACTCACGCCAGCCTTGCCCTCTGAAGAGAAAGAGCAAGAGTAGAGAGAGAGAGACTCTGAGGATGGATGTGGATGTTATGTCTGTCTGTGTGTGTGTGTGTGTGTGTCTGCAGAAGCTTACAGCTGCAACAGATGAGCTTCAGGCTCGCTTTTACACTCTGTTTTCTATCACACAGCTTATAAACCGACAGCTAGTGACAGTCAGCAATAAAGACACACACACACACACACACACACACACACACACACACACACACACACACACACACACACACAGCACTGTGACAGCAAGAGTCCTGACTTCTCAAACCCTGACATTAGCCCCCGTTCCCTGTTTTCCTTTTTGCTTTCTCCACCTTTGAGACAGTCAGTCCCCCTTTTGTTACCAAGGCAACAAAGTTCCCACAGTTTATGAAGCCGTCTCTTTAAATTAGGGAGCAGGTGCTTGGTCGGTGTTTGTTGTTCCTTGGTTGTTAATTAAATAGAGATGATGATATCATGGCCTCTGCCTTGCTTGCTTTATTTCTGTGACTCCCATGGTGACTTATTATCCAAATTCTGCACATTTCCTCTTCTTTTACACAAACATTCTGTCAATCTTACCTCAGTTTGTCTTTCCTTCCATAATTTTGTTCCCTTTTTTCCCTCAGCTGCCTCTCCCCATAGTCCTCTTCCTCCCTCGCTGCCTTTCTAATGCATGCGATTGGCTCATTACAGCTAACAAGCTTCGTTGCCTGTTTGCCAAAAACACTCATCTCGCCGCTTAGCCAAAACACAGAGTATTACCCTGACAATTACGAACTGTGTTCAAAAGTGGCTGCGCTCCATACAGAGGAGACAATTACAGATTGTGCTTTAAAGAGGTCGGCTGGTTAACTGGCAGCCGTGGACACATGTTGTACAACCTGATAATGTAATAAATTCCCGATAATGTAATAACCCCGATAATGTAATAAAAATCTGCACTTGAGTCCATTGAAAATGTAATAAAACCTGATAATGTAATAACTTCCTGATAATGTAATAAAGTGCATTTCCCAATAATGTAATACACTTTTTACCAATAATGTAATAAAGTATAACACCAAGCACCTTCTTTTTTCAAGAAGCTGCTGAATGCATTCGTGTGTCGTCATGGATACCTCGTTTGTGAAAAAAACGGATGAACGGGTCAAAAGTTAATAAACATTCAACTTTGACCTGTTGGTGGCGCTAGAGCTCTTGAGCTAGAGTTGCCTACACAGTATCACCACTTGAACCCAAGTAATGGGTGGTCTGCGTTTAAATTATTACAATATGAGGGAATTATTACATTATCAGGACTTGCGAATTAAAGGCTAACCTGATACTGTAATAACCTCCCATTAATGTTATACTTTATTACATTATTGGTTAAAAAAAAAAAAAAAAAGTGTATTACATTATCGGGAAGTTATTACATTATCAGGTTTTATTACATTTTCAATGGACTCAAGTGCAGATTTTTATTACATTATCGGGGTTATTACATTATCGGGAAGTTATTACATTATCAGGTTTTATTACATTTTCAATGGACTCAAGTGCAGATTTTTATTACATTATCGGGGTTATTACATTATCGAGAATTTATTACATTATCAGGTTCTACAGGGCTGCTTGGGGAAAGCTGGAAATGTACATCAGGGTCCATCTTTTAAGAGTGTCTGCACCTCCCCCTGTCCCTGTCTCTCTCCAGCAGCCTGTGCTGCTGAGAAATCTTGAGATGTTACATAACCACGTTCAAAGACGGAGAGAGGGAGGGAGGGAGTGGGAGAGAGACGGAGAGGGCAACGCGGAGGGCAAAAAAGTGCACACAAAGGAATAACAGCAAAGAAAACAGAAAGATGGTGATCACTGCTTAAAGGAAATAAGCTCTGTCCACACAGATGTATGGATAATTAATTCTTAAACACACCATATATTTATTTAACCTGGAGACATACAGCTCAAACCATAAAGTGAATTTTTATTGTATTGTTTTATGGTTCCTGCTTCTCAAAAGAGATTTGCTCGTCTTTCTTTTAATAATTTTTAATTTTGATTAATTTCATTTTCATTTTTTTCTGCATTGAGCACTTCACTTTGCATACTTAAATAGATTTGGCTGAGAATACTTAAATTCTTTTGCTTGAGTTTAAAAAAAAGTTTGATACAAATAACCAGTCAGATTCATAATTAACTTTTTGTTATTATATGCATTGTGTCAGTTTTTTTTTTAAATTTATTTAACCTAGAAACATACAGCTTTAACCATAAAGTGAATTTTTATTGTATGTGAATATTGGAACCTGGTGAAATAGTCACGGATTTGCTTAACTCAAAATCCGTGGAATAGCCACGGAATCACTCAAATTTCCGTGAAACTGACACGGATTTCGCTACAATGCAAGTTAATGACAGTCATATCCCGTGGCTATTCCATGGATATTTTTTCGTATTGGTTTGTGTCCAAGTCACATGACTTCTCTTCCCAAACATGGCGGACAGTTCTCTCAGTTTTAGTGAAAAAATATTCTATTCCACGGATTTTGAGTTAAGCGAATCCGTGGCTATTTCACGGATTCCTGTGAGACCATATTGGAATATTATGTATTTTAAGTGCTTGCTTGATTTAATGCAAATACCAACTTCCCATTCTGTGCGTGTGCCTTTTATCAAAGACCATGAAAACGATGTACACCACAGTATTTTCCATTCAAATAAGCTCTTCTCCTTTATTCAAATTCAACCTCAACTGAACTTCAGCTGGCTCTATTCCCACCACCTCGGCCCTGCTAGACTCCTCTCTGACACACTTCCACTCCTGCTTGTGTACACAGCACAGCACGTCCAGTGGTCTTGATTTTACTGTGGTTTGTGTGTTTTTTGCCTGTGACCTCTGTTACCTTGTTCCTCTCTGATCTGTGAATGCTCACTGTCAGATAGAGGCTCAAACTGTGAGCTGTGAGATGTTTTGGTCGAGTAGAAACTCCCAGAAAGGTCCTCTTTATCTCTATCTGACTCTCTGAGATCCATCTTTGATCATTTTTTATGAACATACCTGCCCGGATTAAGTGTACATTCCTGTCCATCTTTAAACAGTGAGAGTGCAGGAATGTCCGGCACACAGAAAGAGAAGGACGGGAATGTTCGTCATATTAAATAACAGCAGCCTCGGACAGGAAACGAAACTTGACTCCTTTCTCTTGTTCTTTCTCTTCTCCCTGTCACTCTGCACATGTGAAAAACAGAATCATAATGGAACCCACAATGTGTGTTTGTTGGATGGAACGAGTTAGGGCTGGGCAATCAATCATTTTTTGTTTTTTTTCTTCCAATCATGATTTTGTCTTCCAACAACTATAAAAATTAGATAATCGGGATAAAACAAAGTTGGTGCTGCCTTCTGTTATGATGCACTTGTTTTATCTTTATATATAAAAAGTAGGGCCGGGACTCGATTAAAAAAATTAATCTAATTAATTAGAGGCTCCGTAATTAATTAATCGAAATTAATCGAAATTAATCGCATTTTAATCGCATATAAATATTTGACCTGAGAACAGTGAGAAGTAATTTTTTTCACATGGATTTTTAGTATACGATTGAATAATGACTGAATACATAAGCTTAAGCAACAAAAATATTGTTAATTTTTGTTCAAGTCCATCAGACCAGTGCAATTTTTGCCATTAAGTGTAGCAATAGCATATTTAGAAAATTGCTAAAACCAACCAAAGCGTCTCATCAGCTTCTTCCTTCATGTTCACTGTGGTTTGTTGTTGTCTCAACTCATGAACACTAGTTGGTGCTCCAGTATAATCGGTCTGCCTGAAACTCATCCAGTGAGAAACGTTCCGCGGTGCAAAAATAAGTGTGATCAAAATGCGTCAATTTTTTTAACATGTTCATTTTTGTGTAATTAATTAATCTTAATTAACGCGTTAGAGTCCCGGCCCTAATATGAAGACAAGTCATTTTATCCAAACACCTCTCCACCTGTGGAATTATGAAATAACAGGAATCAGCCAAAACCCATCTGTACAAATAATCAAGGTCCACTGCAGGTGTCTGCAGTTTTATATAACAGAAGGACAGCTTGCCATAATAAGCACAATTATTCCAGGTTTCCAACCAATAAAAAAAACAGCGACATTATGCTTAACTCATAACTTATCTAATGTGTCATAATATGGGATGTCCCAGACGGACAAGTCCTGCTGTTACCTTTACACACATGAAATAAAAGACTACTCCAAAATTGCAATGACAAAAACACTTGGGCAGACATTTTCAGAAATGCATAAAGAATATTAAGACTTATTTGACAGGACATGAATGTTATTAAGGTGTTTGTGAAACCACCACAATGTTTTTTTTTTGTTTTTTTTATCAGCAAAGAAAAGAAACAAGCTGCTGTTTGTTGTTTGCCCATAACATTGTGAGATTGTTCAGGGTCCAATGCATTTAAAAAAAATGGAAGCACACATTGTAAACACACTTGAGAGTAAACATGGGTGAACGCTCTTTAACAACTTATAAGTACACTTGAAACACAAATAAATAATACAATTAGCATACAAACAGCATATTGCTCCTTACTTCAGAAGACAAAAAACCTGACCGACCACACACACACACACACACACACACACAGAGTAGACACCACTGGGCCCAGTTATAATTCAATTCAAATTGTACATATATATTTATGTATATAACGGGGGTTCACACTTTGTGTATATATACTACAGTATATAAATTCATCAAATTAATTATCTCCATTTTTTTTGTGTTTTTCATGTTTCATTTATCTAAATGTTTTACATTCATTTTTAACTTGTTTTTCAGTTGTATTATATTCAATCTTTATATATATATATATATATATATATATATATATATATGTTTTTTGTTGTTGTTTGTTTGTTTTTTTGTTTTTCAAGTCAGTGATAATAATATAATCATGTTTGAATATTTTGATATATCAATATTGACCAAAATTAGTCATGGTTATGATTTTTGCAACAACATAAGGAGTTAAACTGGTCTTTAAAACAGGCCGTGGGGTCATTCAAAGGCTTTAGTCTCTGTCTGATGGAGTCATTGTGTCAGCAGGTTACCAAGAGACATTAATGTCCCCTTCAAGTGAAGAAGGGAGTCTAGAAAATGTGGCACTTCTGCAGTTAAATCTGAAGGAAACTACAGTTTAAATTGTATAATCATGACTCCTTTTAATGATTTAAAAAATTTCACACAAAATTCTGATATATGTGTTATGTTCCTGATTGAAGTGTTTGCGTTTGTCCTTGTGCATCTGTGCAACTTTATGCCAACTTGGCCAGTCTGAAGCCATTAAGCAGTGACATCTGTTATATGGAGCATTTAAACTGAGTCTTGGCTCTATTAGCTCATTCTGGCACTGTCTTCTTCTTGATAAGTCATTAAAAAGTCAAGAGTGTCAATGGCAAGGCATTTACTTGTAGAGGAAGGGTACTGAAATTGCCACCATTCACATTATTAATATACCAATTAACTGTGTTGCACAGTTTTAAATCTTTATTTTACTTAAAGATTCATGCAGTGTTTTATGTCTTTGGTGCTGATAAGTTTGCAGATAGTGTAGAGAAAGCATATAAATGATTTAAAGGACCCTACCAACCGGAGCATAATGTGAATTTTGAACACTGGTTTTTATTTCTGAAACCAGGCACAGAGAATATTTAATAAATGCTGGTTGGTACCTTACTGACAGACTACACGGGGGATCTAAAATGTTGAGTTTCAGGCATGTGTTAAATAGTTTATGCTGTCAGGATAAAATACACCTTTATCGATCCTCAGTGGGGGGAGTTGGTTGTTGCAACAGTACAACACAAAGAAATACAGATCAGACTTAAATAAGAAACCTGTAAAGTTGCTGTGCTTCTTTCCTTCTGCAAACTTTACAAACACATTACTGTAAATATACATACATGGATGTTCCTGCTGCTGACACAATGAAACATGTCGAAAAGAACAAGGCAGTTGCAATGAAAAAGCAGTCCTGGGTTCCTCTAATTGAGGAGCTTCTCCCAGAGAAAAGTAACATCAAGTATCTCTCTGCTAATAAGCCTTTCCTGATGGAATCCATATATGCCAAGAGGTGTATGGAGCTTTAATTAATCTGATTTATTAACCCTCTGGAGTCGACGAACACATCACATGACTTCCTCATTATGTAAAAACCATAGACTGTATATGAATAATGCACTAAGTGGCCGTGATGTCACCCATTGGTTTGGGATAACTGGGATGTTAGTTTTGGCTAGCAAAAAAACAAAAACAAAATGTATGTAACTGACCTCAGAAAAATGAACAGCGACTCCTTGGAGTGTCTGTTAGTCCAACCAAACGCTGAACAAGACATTTTTACTGAACAAAACGTTCAAATAAACTGTCATTAAGTGAAAATACAGTGAAAGGGTCAAAGTTATGAGACCAAACTGGTAAACGTCCTTTTTTATATCTATATAACGTTGTATATAACTTTATTGACACGTTGCCGTGGATACGCTTTAATCTGCTTCCCTCCTGATGACGGCTCGCCTTGTTAGTGACCTGTCAATCAAAGGTAGCCACGCCGCAAATCATATGATTCTTTATCTTCTATTTTCTTCTAAATGGGGCCATTATTAGAACTATTAACATCAAATTGTCTTGAAGAAGATTTTTTTACTAGCGATTGAGACCGTAGTGTTGTCCTAAAAAACATTTCTGAGGTAATAAATAAGTGAGAAGATTTCTCATTTTGCATTGAAATTAATGGACAGATTTTTTTGGCAGCCAAACTTAGCGCCCCCTGCTGGAATTATTGGTAGAATGCATCTTAAGGAACTTCCTGGTTTGCTTCCTTGCTCAGACTTGGAGGTCCTGCAGTCAGCTTCCCTCTAAAGTACTAGCTTAAAACTTCACATCAGTTCGTGTTCGATGATGAGAGGCCAAGGTGCATTGGTAACTGACCCTTGTATTGGTGGACTGGTTGAAACTTCATTTCTATTTCATTGGCAGTCAGGTGTGCATTTCACACTGCTCTCAAAATATCATATGTTGGTTTTCATTTCATCTCACTCTCTTTTCTGTTGGCATTTTTATGTTTTATAAGCTCAAAGGAATAGTAATATAACAATGGGAGATTTCCTGTGAGCTTTACCTGCACCTCTTTTGTTTCCATAGCATGTAGTTCTGGTGCTTTGAAACCCTCCTGACATGTAATCTATAGGACCCAGTGTGTCTACCTGTGAGGTGTGATACATACCTTAAGTGTGCAGGTATCAGGTTGTGTTTTTTACTTACGTTGGACAGGTTTGTGTGCCTGTGCTCCAGTATGCTGACATGTAATCCGTTAATAGCAGTGTGTGTGACGTGAGCAGAGACATCCAGCCAACTATGCTGTATGTGTTTGACACGGCGGACTCACACAGTGTCACTGGGAGAGACGTTTAGACAGCTCGGTTGTTGATCCTTCACAGGTGGCTTATCATACTGTCACATACAGTAAAGGAGCCTGACGGCACTCACACACCAGCTTGTGTGGTCACAGTTGTAGTCTTTTGTGCCTGTGTGTGTGTGTGTGTGTGTGTGTGTGTGTGTGTTTCTGTTTTTATGTATAGGACTCATCAACTTGACATATCCCTAAACCAGGGGTGTCAAACTCAAATACACAATGGGCCAAAATGTAAAACTTGAATAAAATCGCGGGCCAACATTGAACAAATTAACCTTTTAATATATACCAAACATGTTTTGCTTTAACATTAAATATGGAACCAGCAACGCTTATAAACATACAATATATAACTAAATAGTGCAGACATGCAAAATCAAATTTCAAATAAAAAACACATCAATGTCATTAATTTATTAAATAAAAATTAAATAAAAATCGTATGCCTCTTTTCTATTTGCATCCTTCTGATTTAAATATCAAAATAAAGTTTTTCAACAGGTTAATACATTTAAAAATAAAATAACAATAATAAATCTAGTATTACACCCCTGACACCCCTGCCTTAAACCAACTGATACTGAACTTCTGAGGCTGCTACACATAGGGTTGCAAAATTCTGGGAATTTTTTAAAGCTGGAAACTTTCCATGGAAATTAACGGGAATTTATGGGAATAAATGGGAATTTACCAAATTAAATGTTGGCCAATAAGAGGGAACTTATATATAGTTGGGGTACGTATGTTTTACCATAATCTTGACTAAAACAACCAGATTTCATGCAAGTGTACTTGAATATTTATGCTATTCCTTAGTGAAGTGACAACAAAGCTTCATGAACCATTTTCTTTATTTTCTGAGCCCACTAGATGGCGCACTCTGTTCACCAAAGACCTGAAAGCACATTCAATTACCATTGCTTGAGCCTTTTTCTTTAAACCAAGTGCGCCATCTAGTGGGCTTAGAAAATACAGAAAAGGTTCATGAGGCTTCATTGGCACATCACTACTGAAAATACACTTAATAACCATTGCTTGAGCCTCTTTGTTAAGCCAAGACTGCCATCTAGTCGGATCAAAAAATAAAGCAAATGCTTCACAAAGCTTTGTTGTCACTTCACTTCTATTCCTCAATCACAACAACATTGTTGCTTACTGCAGGGCTATTGAGGCCACGCCCCCTACATGCACTGTGCATTCCTCCATCACGTGCATGGTATATACCAACAGCGCTCCAGCTCTTGGCGTGACTGTTGCAGTGACGAGAGGACAGAGCAAAGCAAAGTGATGGCTGAATCCATCTAGACAACAAGGTCAGGCCAGTAAGACGAAGACAAGACTCCACAACAGCTAATTAAGATGCACACGCCACCAACTGACCCAACACATTCTCATCCCAACTCTCCACATACAGACGCTGTGATACTGACACACACGCAACCCTTTTGCACCAGTTTTGAACATGTCAGGGACAGTGAGTCACTTTCTGCTCTTCACATGCTTTTCAAAATGAACTTTGGTGTTTACAGGGAAGGGTTAACTTTCAGCAATAAAACTACTAGACTAAGGTTAAGAGAACAGGGCTAGACTGAAAAACAACTACTTCCACACTGAACTACTGGATGCAGGTTGACTTCAGATAACAACACTGACTCTTTGTCTCCCATGGGACACAAACAGCAGTCCCCTGGGCTGAAGTCTGAGCTTTGTTAGTTTCCAGGACCTCTGGGAGGAGCTAGACAATGAATAACAATATAATTTTGTGGTCTTTTGGGTGTCTTTTTTGTCATCCTTTGGTCGTTTTGCACTCTTTGTGGCACAACCTTGATTCCAAAAAAGTTATGCATAAAACTTGATTAATGACTTATTTGTCAATGGCAATGAAGCTACTGTATATTCACATATTAATCCATATTACACACATTTCTACATATCATATATGTATACGTCATTACAAAATCTACTAACACATAATACATATGTTGTATGGGTTTGGCTAGCAAAAAAACAAAAACATAATGTATGTTACTGACCTCAGAAAACTGACCAGCGACTCCTTGGAGTGTCTGTTAGTCCAACCAAACACTGAACAAGACATTTTTACTGAACAAAACGTTCAAATAAATTGTCATTAAGTGAAAATCCAGTAAAAGGGTCAAAGTTATGAGACCAAATCAGTAAACATCCTTTTATATATCTATATAACGTTGTATATAACTTTATTAACACGTTGCCGTGGATACGCTTTATCCTTGATTCCAAAAAAGTTATGCATAAAACTTGATTAATGACTTATTTGTCAATGGCAATGAAGCTACTGTATATTAATTAAATATTCTGTGGGGTTTACTCAGTTTTGAGGGTAAATGTTATTGGATCCACATAGAGAGACTGTAACAGGCTGTAGAGGCTGTTTTGAAGCATTGGGGAGGTGAATGTGACCATAAAAACTGTAAAGTGACTGGAACATGACAGGTAAGCCTTTGTGTCCACTTCATCAATCTTTCTGCTGGCAACACTACCTGAACCTGTCCCCTCTGGGTCTAAATGGAAAATGGATGGTTTTTGGATACAGTTCCAAGTGTAATTTGCACAATAAATGAGTCCCTAATGTGTTGGAAGTGGATCGGGGGTTGCTTGAGCTGCAGTGTATTATTTAATTTCAAACTCATACATAAGATTATGTCTTCACATTTTGTAGTTCTTTTGGCAACGTCTGACATATCTTGATGAAATGCAAAGTATATGTATCAGTAGTAAGTCAGTTCTGAGCAGAGGTAGGCTGCTGCTGTGAACTTTTGATCACCTTATTACACAGGGTACCTGTAGGTTCTTAAAAAGTAGTGATGTACCAATGAAGCCTCATGAACCATTGTCTGTATTTTCTAAGCCCACTAGATGGCGCACATGGTTTAAAGAAAAAGCCTCAAGCAATGGTAATTGAAAGTGCTTTCAAGTCTTTGGTGAACAGAGTGCACCATCTAGTGGGCTCAGAAAATAAAGAAAATGGTTCATGAAGCTTCATTCGCCCATCACTATTAAGTCTTAAAAAGTCTAAAATCCAATCATTTGAATTTAAGGCCTTAAAATGTCACAAAATTCTCTTAAAATCTCATAAAATGTCTTAAATACGATTTTGAAAGGTTTTAAAAATGTATTAATGTAACTTTTATTTCAAACAAATGCATAAACTTCAGTTTCACTTTTAATGTTTTGATTTTTGAGCTATAACGTAAGTACAAAACGTAACTAAGTACCTGTGCAGCCCGGTCAGAAATGAGAGCTGCTAATAAATTCATATACTTGCAAGTAATTCCGGGACTCCGATTTTTAGTGATGGGCGAATGAAGCTTCATGAACCATTTTCTTTATTTTCTGAGCCCACTAGATGGCGCACTCTGTTCACCAAAGACCTGAAAGCACATTCAATTACCATTGCTTGAGCCTGTTTCTTTAAACCAAGTGCGCCATCTAGTTGGCTTAGAAAATACAGAAAATGGTTCATGAGGCTTCATTGGCACATCACTACCGATTTTCCTTCATGTCTGTTGTACTTTTTTGTGAAATGGATCTTAAATTTTATTCATTATGATCTTAAAAAAGTCTTAAATTTGACTTGTTGAAACCTGCAGAGACCCTGTTACTCTTCATTCTTCTTCTGTCTGGTTATTGATGGATGCTTATGTGAAACCCCAAACTGTGATTGGTCTCCTTCTCTAATTTCTCCATCCCATTGATAGAAAGAGGGTGTGGAGGAGAAGACTTAATGAAGGGAGTGCTCTTGATTGGAAACAGGCTTTTCTGATTAACTGCACTAATAGTGTAAGTGGTAGGGAGGGGATACAGAAGGAAGGGATGGGTTTCGAACAAAAGAGAGAATTATATTACATTGATCATATAACTTTCTTCTAGATTTCTCCCAGAGATATATCTTTTGACCGGTATTTTTTGCCAATATTGGTATATTAGTATCTTGTATTTTTTTTGTATTAGAAATCTGTGCTGATATGAAACTGTTTTTACAAAACAAACAATGCAGAAAACAATGCTTGAGGAAATTTAGAAATGGTGCTTACTATTTATTTGTTTGTTTTATTTATGCTTTATTTAAATAGTCACAATTGACTGCCACTGAACATACACTATTGTGTTTTACGTAGGTAGTTATTTTATTTATATTGGATTTTTAGTTTTCTCATTTCTAAAATTCACTTACAATGTAAAACATTGTATTTATAAAAAATATTTTGTTAGCAAAAAAAAAGCCCCTGGTGACCTGCATAGTCATAATGGTGACAACTGGTGCTCAATCCACATGAAAAAGGTTATTGTTCCAGGTCAAAACTTATCATTCACCATATTGGTTATCTGTGAATTTTTCCACTCTAAAATCTGTATCGATATGGCTCTCAAAAATCCCATATCAGTCTGGCTTTACTTTCCTCATAAACATTTCCTCTCTTCATCTTGCCATACAATAAATACCAAAACATTTATCTTCATGGCATTCAATATCTATTTGAGATTTAATCAGAGTTCAGCTTGTGAGATTGTTGAAAATATTGAAAACCTATCTATCCCTGCTCACTCATTACATTTGATTCTACAGGCACATACATTTTTAAATAGCAGGGAATTTAACTGCACTAGGTAAAACACTGAATCATCCTCACCTCACATGAGACAAACTGTAATGAAGTACTGCTCCCAGGAAGTAACCTGAACCTTTCAAGCAGTTACTAGGTATTATTTTTTGTATTATTAACAGCCACGAAATTCGAGGCATGCTTTTGCAGATCCAGTCATCTACCTTAAGGCCTTTACTGCAAAAAAGGTGTGTCTAAAAACAAGATAAAAACACTAAATCTGAGGGAAATTATCTTGCTGCATGGGCAGATAATTTCACCTAACAAGATTTCTTTAGCCTCTGAAGTCCAGGAGATTTTGGTTGAAATTTCTCAACTTCCTAGCATTCATTTCTGTCTCTATTCAGCATCTTTCAGTCTGTCCTTACATCACATGCATGGCTCCTTTTTCTCCACACAAACTTGGCTATCAGTCAGATTTGTCATTTTATTTTAATTAACAAAGTATAAAGCTGCCAGGAACCCAAAATACAAACAAAAGACACAGGTGTCCGTGGAAATGTACCATTTTTTTTAACCATTTATACACACAAAAACAGCAGAAAAAAATAATAAATAATAAAACTACAAAACAGTCTATTTGCATGTTTATTAAAAATAGTATTAGTTTTCATTGTAGAAAGAAAATTCACAATTTAAAAATGGTCTAGAAACATAAATGGCACACTGTGAAAGCTCCTATGATTGCACTTTCAACTGGCTTTCTCAGCTTGTCTACATATCATATATCAATAAAGTTATTACTGTAATTAAAACATGTGTATTTTCAATAAATAGATGGACTCCAGAGGGTTAAATTAAGATTGTTAAATCTAGAAATAAGCAAGTTGAACACTTAAAATAAGAAATTAACTCATAAAACAAGATAAATTATCTAACACTTCTAAATCTAAAGGTTTTTTTTTTATCTTGGTAAGAAACAAATAATTTGCAGTGCACTCTGCTCGGGCCATTTAAGAGTTAATTTCCTATTTTAAGTGTTCAACATGCTTATTTCTAGATTTAACAATCTTAATTTAAAGGTCCCATATTATGCTAGTCTGAACTGTGTAATACATGTCCAATGGTCCTTAAAATCAATATTATGAAATCAATTCATTGCTGCTTGCAGCTTTAATTTATCTTTTTTTAAGAGTTAATTTCTTATTTTAAGCGTTCAATATGCTTATTTCTAGATTTAATCATCTTAATTTAAGAAATCTTGTCAAGGTAAATTATCTGTACATGCAGCAACATAATTTCCCTCAGATTTAGTGTTTTTATCTTGTTTTTAGACAGACCTTTGTTGCAGTGTTCAGGTTCCAGGCCTGTATAACACCACAGAACAAACAGAGTGCAGGGCTCCACTCAACACCAGCGCCTCATCCTTTATCCAGGGCAGGTGTCCTCTGGGATGGACAGCTAGTTTAATGGATCCCCCTGTCAGACAGGAGCTTTGTCAACTTCCCAGCCACCTAGATCCCATCGGCTTTGCTGCATCAATCACATACTGTACTGTACTCAGCTCCACTGGACCTATTTCTCATTTCCTACCAACAGAGGGCAGAATAAGTCACTAAATGTAGAATGGATGACATATAAACACACATATAGTAAGCACATGTTTAGAGCTCACATACGTGCACAAACTAACAAACAGAGTCACACACACCAGGGTGATCTATAACAATGAAAGCACCACTGTAACACATAAACACACAGCTCAACAGTTGGCTATTTGTCTCTATTACAGGTGAGGGAGGCTGATGAATTACTGTCCAGAGTACTTTGTCCTTCTGCAGATTCTCATCCATGAACAATTTAGAAAAAGAAAGGTTCAGGGGTCAACCACTTAGCATCTGACTCTGTGTGTGTGTGTGTGTGTGTGTGTGTTTGTGTGTGTGTGTGTGTGTTATCAATGTTGAAAGATGGAGTACTGTTACATCACTTATCAGAGGACAGCTGGTGGCCGAGATCAGAAGGACGGGGGGTTGCAACACCAATATTAACTGTCTGTATGGCATTCACACACACACACACACACACACACACACCAATTTGTTTTTCCATTCAGTCATCCAGCTCCCTGCCCGGCTCTCTCAGAACAACACACCTGTATGAGGCTGAGAGCTGTGGTGTAGGATGGCCAGATGGATTCCTGTATCTGTGTGTGTGTGGAGGTAATATAGCAGGCCTGTGTGTGTGTGTGTGTGTGTGTGTGTGGCTGCATTTGCCATTATGTATATTACCTTAAAAAGATTAACAGGGAGAAAGTTGTTGTGCCCTGCCACCTAGTGGTTTACTATAACAGATATCAATGCTGGACACTAAACACAGATTCAGTCAGATTTACTTCTTGATGTGTAAACTAACAAATAACTTTCCCCTAATAACATGATGCTTATACTGTGTTCAGTGGCGGTTCTACACAGGGGCCTACAGGGGAAGATCATCCTGACTGTACTGCACAAAAATGAGAAATGTCATTGTCATACAAAAAAAAAGTTATTGTTGGTGAGTCTCATTATTTAAATCAATGTTTTTGTATCTTCCAAATATACTTAAATGAGATGTTTAAATGAGCTAAAATAAAGATTTTGAATGCTTAAATATCATCTTTGCCATTTTTTAACGTGCTAATGTGCCCCTCTGATTAAACACTCGCCCCTCCTTGGCCCCCACAGTAAAATTGGTCTAGAACCGCCACTGACTCTGTTTTGTTATCATGCTATACAAATATACTTGTTTTTGAGTGGGTGTTACAATTAACATAATTACTAGAACCAATAGAAACAATAATTACACACAGCAAATAACACAGTTGAGTTAAATGAAGGTAAATCCTGCACTCTAATAAATAAAACATTGGGTCAACAAAAAAAATTGTTAACGTTTTCCACTAGAATTTTTAAGTTCAGCCAACTGGCTATTACGTTAATTCAAAAGCAATGTTTTGAGTATGGTGAATTACCTTTTCTAAGTAACATGAACTTAATAATTGTCCTCTGACCTTTGGCACCAAGGCTCTCTGGATATTTTCTCTTTTTCAGACCATTTTTTGTAAACCCTAGAGATGGTTGTGTGTGAAAATCCCAGCAGATCAGCAGTTTGTGAAATACTCAAGTCACTTAAATCACCTTTCTTCTCCATTCTGATGCTCGCTTTGAACTTAAACAGCTCATCTTCACCATGTCTACATGCCTAAATGCATTGACTTGCTGCCATGTGATTGGCTCATTAGGTATTTGCATTAACCCTTTAATGCACAACATGGGTCTAAAGTCACCCGACTGAGTTTTTATGTTCTATATCTCTACAATATATTAATTTCATCATTCAGTATTCCAGTTTTGCCTCAACCAACTTGTTTTTGATCATTATACATCCTAATTTTTTTGCTTTCATTTCTTACTTTCTGAGTAAAACCCCTTTTTGTATCACTAATGCACAACATGGGTCAAAAATGACCCATGTCCATTTTCAATTTTATTTCATGTATGGCGAGTGTTTCTATTATACATCTTTGAAATAAATGTATTTATCATTTATTATTCCAAGTCCATATTTAAATTAAGTTTACTTAATATTTGACTCACAGATTACATGGTTTAAATATTTTCCATATGGTTAACATAATATTTCTGTTACATTCACTCAATGTATGTGGTAATTGAGCCAAGTCAATTAATTCAGACGTACTTGAAAATATTACTTAAATTTACTCATTACTCAAGTTTTGTTTAACGATTTGTATTCTAAGTATTATTTTTTTGAGTGCATGTTGTGCATTAGAAGGCGTGTCCATATGTTGTGCATCAAAGGGTTAACAAGCAGTTGGGCAGGTTTACCTCATGAAGAGGCCAGTGAATGTAAAACAGTGAATAATGCCACTTCATAATATGGAACGACAGACTCATGTTTTGCTGAAAAACAGGAAGATTTCTTCAACTTCTTTAACATGGTATCTATGCACACTGTAAAAAATGTCTGTAGATTTTACGGTGAAAAACTGCTAAACCATGACAGTAAAAGACTGTAAAATGATAAATGGGTTAATTCAGTTTCAGTAACAATGAAACACCGTAAATATATATATCAGCCAAAACAGTATTTTTAATGTTTTTTAAATACATTACATATTTACAAGCCATCATTTTTGCATTTATACTTTAAAGTACTTTTTCTCACTGTTAAATGTACTAAACACCATATCTCTAACAGAAATATAATGTAATATTTAATGGTAAAATCCTTAATTCATGCATCATTTATAAAGTATTTTCTTATCAATTACATGGCAGAACAGCGTTTCTTTTGATGGAAAAACGTTTTATTTTTTACGGTAGAATATGGAATAAAATGGCCATCTTAAATGGGAAATCAACAGTGCTAATATCATTTTACAGCAATATTACAAAAAGTTGCACCGCAATTATTACGGTAAAGTTCTGGCAACCACAGCTGCCAGTTTTTTACCGTAAAAACAACATTTTTTTTTTACAGTGCAGCTGACTGAATCTCCCTGATGTGTCGGTGCACAAAGTCTTTCTCAGCAGTTACAGAATGTTAAAAATCTATATCTTAATGTAACGAGGTATGAAGTGGTCAAGATCTTGCAATTCATATTCATTATCATTAATAATTAAATAAACTGTGTACAATCTATTTTCCTTGTGATGAATGACACTTTCAAGCAATTTTGCAAGTGCGGTTGTCAGCTTGTCCTGAGTGTTTTGGATTTAGCAGGGTTTCTCTGGCTCTGAACGTGGCTAGGAACATAACAAGACTCGCCAGTTGGCCCGCAGCCAGCCAGCTTGTAGAATATTTAAAGCCGTCTCAGTGGATCTGTGGATATGAAGATCTGCACTTTTTTCTCTTTTATTTTCTTTTTTTTCCTGCCAAAGACTGATGGAGCGGAGGAGAGTGTGTCTGTGAATGAGACTCTCCGCCTCTCCTCCATTCCCCTCTGTCACTCTGTCACTGTGTGTGTGTGTGTGTGTGTGTGTGTGTGTGTGTGTGTGTGATACAGAACAGAGCAGCTGAAAGAAACACAGCTCACATCCTCATCCTCTTCCATCTCTCTAATTCTCCCAGACACACGTCCCCCTCCCTCCCTTTGTCTGTAATGGACAGTAACCATGAGCTTATGATTTTCAGATATGATATCCCTAGCCTGATGGAAAATATGCATTATATATCATTCAGCACTCATGCAGAATAAATAAAACCATCCTGTTTTTGCAGGCAGCAGCAGCAGCAGCTCTGGGTTATATAAGAGAAACTCTCTTTGACAACAACTTGAAACTGATAAGAGCTGCAGATACTTTGTGCTATGAAAAGCTGCCATGTTCTCTTTTTCAATTAATCTATTTTATTTGTCTCATGTAATCATAATGCAATCCGGCTACACTGTAAAAAATAATCTGTTTAATTTACGGGAAAATACCGGCAGCTGTGGTTGCCAGAACTTCACCGTAAAAATTACAGTGAGTGGATTTTCTATTCTAAATTTAAATGTAAATATCAGCAAAAACTGTAATTTAGTCTGAATAATCCTGTTATTTTTAGGGTAATTGTGTCATTCATTCACACATCATGGTATTTCTCCATAAATTTTGCATGAAAATGTTATATTTTACCTAAAACCTGTGTGTTTCTTCCAGTTTATGACAGAAAAAAGTAAAAGTTTTGCGATATTCTTTGATTTACGGTAATTAAAAGTGTCCAATACGGTGATATACAATTTTTCATTTTAGAGTTTTGCTGTTATTTCTACAAACCTTTTTTACAGTGTAGTTCCTTCAAGTTGTGCATTAAAAAGTTTGCAAAAAGAAATCCATATAACTATTTATAATACAGGAATGGATGCCCTCATTTCTCTGGTTTGGACATCTTGCTTGCTTGTAGAGACACATTGTCCATCCTTTCTTCAGTCTGTGGCTGATTCACAGACCAGGAATGCTATTTGATTAAATTCTCTGATGACTCTGCACTGCTGTCCCTCCTCTATGGTTCACAATCAAAGCACGAGAGCGCCCTAACTGATTTTATTTCCTGCTGTGACTGTAACTTTTTGGATTTAAATGTATCCAAAATCAAAGAATTGATTATGGATTTCAGACGTCAGAAGGAAATTCCTACTGAGTGCATCATACATAACAGTTGAAATTGTTTCATCATACAAATACTTGGGGACCTTTTTTGACGACCATCTCAAATTTGATGTGAACACAGATTTTATTGTAAAGCGAGGACAACAGAGAATTCATCTTCTCAGAAAACGAAATTATTTCTCTGTCAGGCCTGTTACAGCTACTCTGTTGTTTTTATCAAGCATTTATTGAGACTCTTATGTGTTTTTCCTTTCATTGTCTTTCAGTCAAAGACAGAAACAGCCTGACTAGTATTGTGAAGTCTTGCTCTAAGATTACCAGAGTAAAACTAAGACACTTAAGTTCCTTTTGCAACCAGCAAATCCTCCGAAAAGCAGAGTGCATTTTATTTTATTTTTATTTTTTTATTGTGCAATAATACAATACAGTGATATGGACAGACAGGGAGTGGATATTAAACAACAATCAATAATGGTGTGTCTGTGTGTTTCAGTTATAGATCTAGCAGTTAAGTATTAATATGAATGATAATAAATATTATGTATCATTATTAGGCAGAGAAAGCGGTACTACTAAAGTGTTAATAGAATAAAAAATGTATATATATATATAATTGAAAAAAAGAGCATGCATGAGTATAACAATAATACTGATAATGTTATTACAGGAGAGAGGACAATTCCGGTGGCTGGTGAATTCTCTCTGTTACCTTCAGGGCCGTTATTCCCTTCCTAGGTGTAAAACAAATCGTTTCTCCAAATCATTCGTCCCCCTTGCACTAAAACTTATAAATATTTCATAGGGTTTTTTTTCTCTTTTTCCCCTTATTTCTTAAATTCTTAAAGCAATGTGGCTTATAAATAATGTCTATGAAGTAGGCTATCACAGGCTTTTATAATGTGTCCATTCTAAGCTCCATGTTGTCTGATGTGTGTTGTGTCGACTGACCATTTGTTGTGGGCCATGTGGGCCGTATGAACCACGACAACCTGCTGCTCAAAATGCCCCTTGTGGGATTAACAAAGTTCTTTGTATTTGGATTGAATTGAATTGAATTTTTGACTTATTCTGACTTTCCATTGAATGTGTTCCTCCTTGGCCAATGCTACATCCTTCCATCAAACATCTTCCATACTGAGCTAGTTTTTCTGTAATCCTGCTGACAAACAGACAAATATTTCCTTTTTGGTGTCCTTATACTCTGTGTAGTTCAAATATAAACCTCTGAAGTGCCTGATTTTATATTAGGGTAAGTGATATTTGATTTTTTTTTTTTCAATGACTCTCTAATCCCTTCATATAGAAGTGAGGAGCTGGTTGATCAAACTCCAATCTTTTTTTTCCGTTTAATCCACTTGCTCTATAGCAGGGATTATGGTTCTAATTTCTAATCCAGCACGTTGCAGGATGCTCTGTGGCACACAGGGAAGAGGTGTTGGTCAACCTGTTTATCTTTCTCAGGCTGAAAAGGTTAAAAAAAACAAGACTGATGCTACATTCTGCATGACCTTTACGAGTTCTCCCATTGGAGGAATCGTTGAGTTTGAGAGTTGTGTGTGCTCTGACATCAGGTTAACTGGGGTCAGCTCCAATCCTTTCTCATCTCCTGCTAAACTGGAAGTAAGATGTTCCTGAACAGCTAATCCTTCCCACCTTGTCCCTCTAAAGCCAACAATATCCCTCACTCTATATCTGGGGGTCAGTCACTTTCCTTGCTTTCTAAATGAACTGCTAAAAATAATTAATTTCACTGTTTCTTCTTTCCATCTCACTGTTCCTCTTTCATTCTTTTTATTTTCATCCTTTACTGCATTCCATTATCTTTTCCCTTATTACCTACCACTTCATTTCCCTGCTCTTTTGACATATCCTTTCTATCTACATTTAACCTTCCCTTCTCATTGTTTAAATATTTTAATACTTTCTGTCTTTCATCTGCTCTTCTTTCCTTGCTTGCTCGCTAGATTCCTAATTTCAGGTATATCAATACAATTATAGCTTGTGCAGGGCTTCAGTAAATCTACACAAACTGATCGATATGTTTGAAGCCTGCTCCTTGTAAGGGCCAGTAGTTGTAAAATTCTGTTGTTTTTTAATCCACACATGCTTTTAAGGATTGTCTGAGCACAGGTTGTGGATTAAAGATGATCCTGATCTTTTCAAGGAGGCTAAAGATAATACTAAAACCATCTTTGTGATACCACTGATCCAAAACACTTTAATCCTTCATGACAGACCGGTAATAATGGTGAGGAAAATATTCTATAGTCATTCACAAATTTGGTCTTTTTGTGAAACTAGTGCAGTGCCCATAGGAAGTATGTATTGGTATAGTGCGAGATTGTATTTTTTAGATAATGCTAATGCCTCTTGCTAGTGTAACCTTAAATAACACAGAAACACTATCTTTCCGTGCGTATTATGCTTAGCTGTCAGTTAATAAAGTTTTGTTTTTACTGTTTTCAATGGATCAAACTGATGCGGAAGAAAGGGCTTGAATCTCCGCTTAGCATGCTAATCATGAGATAGCACATTACGTAGTATGCTGCACTAAAAGTACATTAACATGAACCCAATTAGCTGATATACTATGTTGCATGTAAGTGTCTCATATCAAATGATTATGGGCATTACGCTAAGCAACATGAGTGTCATCCCTGAATTACATAGTAATGCAACATAAGAAGTGAATGAAGCTAAATCTCCGCTTAGCATGCTAATCGCGCTAAAACAACGTCTGCAACTCCATAAAACACTTACTTTTCATAAGGAACGCACAACAATAGCACATACACATGAAACATTGATATTCGCTGGAAACTATTAGAATATTATTGAAAAAATTGAACATTGTATCGCACTTTAAAGCTCCAAAAGATAGGTAGGCTAAATAGACTTACAGATGAGATGAGTCAGGGTGGAAATCCAGCGTGAATTGTGTTACTGACCAGGTGTAGGCCTATCACACAATGGGGCGGAGCTCCTCTAAAAGGCGTCCAATCAGAAACAGTGCAATGCTGCAACACGTACTAGGTAAATAATGATATTTTGAAAAATTAATTCCAAAAATCTTCAAAGTCGAGGATGCACACCTTCGTGCCATGCACAAGCCACATACGAAATCTGAGGTCAATATGACTAACGGTCAGCGAGATATGCCCTAGACACACACACACACACACACACACACACACACACACACACAAAGACGCTTCTTGCTTTATAGATAGATATGATTTTTAAAACACCAGTCTACCACATAATCCAGCCTGACAACTGATATGAGGTCTCAGTTCCTCAGTTGTTGGCCCTTTGGTTTCACATGAAGTAACCTAATGGTCATCCTCCATAAAGAATCAGATAGTCCTTCAAATTAAAAGTCTGGTAGTCAGTCTGCCTTGTATGATGACTGGACACTCCCTGGTCCACCATGAGTAGTTTGCACTCTGTGCTTTTTTTGGATGTGTTTTAGTGCATTGTGATAATCTCCCCGAGCTTCATAAATCAGCAACTCTGAATCAGATTATCAGATGGTACACGCTGAATTGGAGTACATCCAGACGGAGCATTTAGATGAAATGTCATTTGCCCTGTTAACCTCAGAGCTCAATTCTTTTCAAATGCTCTCGGAGGAAATCTCTTACAGTAGGCGGAGGCGATGGGATTGTCAACAATAAATAACTCTGATGTGCCTTGAATATTTAGGCTTTATCCTTGATTTTCACCAAGCTGCCACATTCAGAATAAAACATCTCCTGTGTGCATTTATCTGCAAAGAGTTGTGGTACAGTAGATCACACTGAATAGTGCACATATGAATTAATGTATGCATGCACATGTATTCAAAAGTGGAGCATAACCCAGTAAGTGTTCCAGATTGATAAGAAGGACTGAGTCTAAATACTTTGTCTTATAATGTATTAGACTTAAAACAATGAACTGAAGTTAAATCCTCTTTTGTTGACATTTAATCCTACATTGTATTGTGTGGTTATGCATGCACATGTGATGTGTGCGTGCATGCACATGTGTGTGTTTGTGCAAATCACATCTCTAATCCACAGAACACACACATCTCTGTGTCCTGTGTTTTCACAGAAACACACACACTCACAGCATGCTGCTTTTACAGTTTGCTTTGGTAGACTGCTGAGTAAATACAGCGTTGCTGATTCAGGATTAACAACCTATAATAATATAATAAGGCATTGTCATCCATGGATACACGTACACCTGGAATATGATCCACTTAGTCCTGTGGGATCTAAAATGAACGGCCTCTAGATGGAGGACGAGTGCTGTAAACCAGTTTCTGTTTAGTGTTCATGTGACAGTAATTAGAATCAGTGAGGGAATCCATTAATCCTATTTAATCTGCTTGACAACGTTACATGAGATATTTGATTTATTATTTCAAATCATTTACCTGTTAACATGAAACAAATTGATAAAACTAGCATTTTACGTGTCTGCTATTGATTAGAATTGTCCTTTTATTTTTTATTTATTTAAACTTCATTTTACTTTCTACATAAATATAATATAAAAGACTATAAAAGTTTTTTGTTTTTTTGCCACGATCTTTCAGTTTCTGTCAATCTCACTTTTTTTTTTTTTTTTTTACCAATATCTTGCCGTATAATCAAGCAAAAACATGACAAAATGGTTCCATGTGCAAGTTTGCCTGCCTTTCTGGCAGCAGACTGCAAAAAAGGTGTGTCTAAAAACAAGATAAAAACAGTAAATCTGAGGGAAATGATCTTGCTGCATGGACAGATAATTTCACTTGACAAGATTTCTTAAATTAAGATTATTAAATCTAGAAATAAGCATGTTGTATGCTTAAAATAAGAAATTAACTATTAAAACAAGATAAATATCTAACACATCTAAATCTAAAGTGTTTTTTATCTTGCTAAGAAACAAATAATTTGCAGGTCACTCTGCTCGGGCCAGTTCATCACTGCTTGCAGCTTTAATTTGTCTTGTTTTAAGCGTACAACATGCTTATTTCTATATTTAATCATCTTAATTTAAGAAATCTTGTCAAGTGAAATTATCTGTCCATGCAACAAGATCATTTCCCTCAGATTGACTGTTTTTATCTGTTTTTAGACACCCTTTTTTGCAGTGCAGAGCTGTGTGAAGAGGCTTTGGGCGTGCAGCAACACCTTCAGCGATTAAAAAATGCTCTGTCACAGCTGTTAATGAAACAGGCATGAATGACCCAATAGCCTATGAATGAGCATGAGACCGGGCCTCTTCCCTACACATGTGCACATAAGCATGTGCATGGACACAGACACGCATACACACTCTCTGCTAGATATGGCCAGATGGTGTAATCCTTTAGTATTCCCTGTGTTTCACATTTTTCCCCTCCTGTGTTGGGATTATGCGGTTGTCCAATCGGATTTCGGCCCACTCTCCAGTGATGATGTGAGATGAATGATAGGCGGGTGGGTGAGCGAGGCGGGCATTCAGTAGGCACACTGTACGTCAGGGTTTGTACGACATACCGTGTTGGATGTTATTGCTACACACCCAAAAACAAACTGCTGTGTTTGTAGAGCCGCTCACTGACCATCACTGTCCAGGTAAGAGACGGGGCGAATCTGAGGGACTATCTCACACCAGAAGGCCTCTTTAGGCAGTGGCCAAGGTGTCCATGTTTGGAGGAAACAGTCATTAGCTCTGGGATTACAATAACAAACTCTTTCTCATATCCTGCATGGTGTGAGCTTTTATTTTGACATTCCAAACGGGATGTTTTTTGCTGTTTTTTATAAAGATATTGTTATTTGGATGAAGGGGGCAAGGAGTTCTATGGTATAGGACAGATTAAATTGGATTTAAATGATCATTTTGAATAGATTACACAGCCCAGTATTATTATGTGTTTGAGAATTAAATATCCATAAACTGCCTGCTGTACGATGTAAAAGGGCATGAATTTACCTGAATGTTGTTTAGTATTTTTCCAGATAATCTCCTTTCGATTCTCTGTCGTTTCAATGATTTTGTCTTCATCCTGTATGATGTTTTTTTCTTTTACATTGTCACTTTCATGTCTCACTCTGTGTGTGTGTGCGTGTGTGTGTGAAAAGTGTGTTTTTTTTAAATTCTTTAAAGGTGTCAACACCAAAATAGCAGCTTGTTTTGACTTCCAGTGTGTCCAGGCTTATAGACGGCTAGAAAGTCCCAGCCACTTACTGTCATATGTCGTCTAATTTCACGCTTACTTAGCTGTTTTAGCACTTGTGTGGCAGATTAACAAACGTGCACGGCCTCATATGGAAGAGAGTGTGTGCGCTGATTAAGCACAGATGCACATTTAATGAGGAGAGTGAATGAAAAAGTGTGTGTGTGAAAGTAGGCCTGTGTAATTAGTGCATATATGCACACATTCACTGTGACGTGCACGTGTGCATCTGTGACTGCTCATAACAGCTTCTCTGCGCACAGATTCATTATATATAATTCCATAGTCATTAAAACAATGACTGAGCTTGTGTGTTGTGTGTAGAGAAGTAGTCCCGCTGCTGTTACTGCACTGCAAAAAAGGTGTCTAAAAACAAGATAAAAACACTAAATCTGAGGGAAATGATCTTGCTGCATGGCCAGATAATTTCACCTGACAAGATTTCTTAAATTAAGATTGTTGAATCTAGAAATAAGAATGTTGAACACTTAAAATAAGAAATTAACTCCTAAAACAAGATAAATTATGTAACACTTCTAAATCTAAAGTTTTTTTTATCTCGTAAGAAACAAATAATTGTCAGTGCACTCTGCTCAAGCCAGTTCATCGCTGCTTGCAGCTTTAATTTATCTTGTTTTAAGAGTTAATTTCTTATTTTAAGCGTTCAACATGCTTATTTCTAGATTTAACAATCTTAATTTAAGAAATCTTGTCAAGTGAAATTATCTGTCCATGCAGCAAGATCATTTCCCTCAGATTTAGTGTTTTTATCTTGTTTTTAGACACACCTTTTTTGCAGTGTGGGGTGACAGGGCATTCTCCATCACTCCTCCCACCCTGTTGAACTCACTCCCAAAAACTCTCCCCTCTCTGTACATCTTCAGAAAAAACCCCTCAAACATCTTCAAAAACACCTCTTCAAATCCTCCTACAACCACTGACTTTTTTCCTTTGTTTATTTATTTATTGCCCGTTAAGCGTCTTTGAGTGTTTAGAAAAGCGCTATATAAATGCAATGTATTATTATTATTATTATTATATAATATGATATAAATGAGCTGTGGCTCAGTTGGTAGAGCGGTCACTCACTGATTGGAAGGTTGGTGGTTTGATCCCTGACCATGGCAGCCTACATGTTGAAGTATCCTTGGGCAAGATACTGAACCCCAAATTGCTCCCGATGCTGCGTTCATCAGTGTGTGAATGAATTCCCAATGGTGGCAGGTGGCACTGTTTAGGGTAGCCTCTGCCACCAGTATGAATGTGTGGGTGAATAGGTGAATGAGAGCAGTCTGTAGTGTAAAGTGCTTTGAGTGGTTGCAAAGCGACTAGAAAAGCGCTATATAAGTGCAGGTCCATTTACCATTTGCTATACTATTTTACACACTTTGGCATTGTAAGAGGTTGTGGATAAACAGCTTTCCTCAATACAATCAATCTGACTGAGCTTTATCCATCTCTCTGCCCACGCAGGTCAGTGCTTCCTGTGTATGGTGGACGTGGTGCCAGTGAAGAATGAAGATGGCCTGGTGATCATGTTCATACTCAACTTTGAGGGAATGTCAGACGAATCAAACCAAGACCACAGACAGGAGCTCAACCACCGCCTGCCCACCTGGCTCGTCACCGGTAGCTATGACTACATTTATTCATTTGTTTTGTTGTTTTCTCTTCTATACTCAAGTCAAGTGTCCCTTCTGCTTTTTCACTTTTTTGCCGGAAACTTCAGGTTTTTCTTATTTATCTCTGTTGTCCTGCAATCACGCTGAATATACACGGCCGTCCATGAAGTTGGAATTAAATATTTTTTACCCCTTTCCATTAAATGTTTGTGATTTATTCTTGACAGATTCTCAAAACATTATTAATCAATCGCTTCCAAACATATCACAATGAAAATGAAACCGTGTCTGAAAACTTAACAGTAATAAAAAATAAAATTACTTAAATTTTTATGACCGACTGCGTATTTGAATCAGGTATGTTTTCTCTGGGCTACAAAAAAAAATGACAACAATAATGTTATGAGAAAATGAGATATATTATAATAATGGTTTGTGAATGTATTAAGTAGTAAATAAATATTAAGTAGTAGTAGTAAATTAATAGAAAAAAATATATATAGTAAGATATATATACATATACACATATTTTTTCCCAATAAATCCAAAAAATGAAATAAAAATATATAATTAAAAAAAATAAGAAAATCATTGTTATAGAGGTCATGCATTTAATTATGTTTTAAAAAAGAAAAAAAGTTGAAGAAAAAGGAAGGAAGGAAAACAATCATCCTTCATGAGAAGATAGAAAAATGGGGGACAATTGGATAAATAAATAATCATAATATTAGTCGTAATAGTTTAATTAAAATACACAAATAATAATAACTATAACAGTAATGAGAATATAATAACAGCAATAATAATAATAATAATAATAATAATAATGATGGATAATTATGTATGTGTTACATAATGCTGTGATATAAGTTATGTTCCTTTTCAATAACTTATGATGTTGAGTGAGGGACAAACAACCACTGTGACTCACCTGGATCATTTGTTGTTTCATGTTGCAGAAAGGCCAGCTGGTTGTGATGATATAAGTCTTTTTGTCCCAATGAATCCTGGGTATTTTTTTAGGATCAGGTTAGACAAAATGTTTTTTTTCCTGTGAACATGAAGGTGCACTTAATGTTCCAGAGGGCTGACCCCGGGAACAGCATGAAGTAGGGCATTGATGATATTTGGTCTGCCTCTTAACCAGATTTGTTTTTTTGTTTTTAACTTTGTGGCTAAAACCAAAATTTAATCAGTTTTATTGTCCCAGATTCCTGTAGATTGTTTTTGAAGCTGTATTTTGAAGGTCTATTAGTCTCAGCTTGATCCACTTCAAATCTCCCTCTCTCCTAGCATGACCTCGTCTCTCTCTTTGATTCACACTTTCCTTTCAGTTCCCTACTCATTTCTCCTTCCTGCCACAGTTTAATAATAAAAATCCACCTGTCTCCGTGCAGGCAATGAGTCTTTTCCTCCATCTTCCCTCCTCCTCCTCCTCTTCTCCTCCAGGCCGTCCACGAGGCTTCAAGCTGCGTCTTCCACTGCTGCGCTCCTTGTCCAACAGTAAAGTGTCTCTGGACGACGCAGAGGTCGGTCAGATTCCCACCGCGACACCGGTGAACACCGACCACGAGAGTCACGAGTCGCTAGGCCTGGGGGAGTTCCTGCCTCTTCCACCTTTACCGCTAAACAACCAGGAGCAGACCAGTGGAAGCAGGTAGGCCCTGTCGATCACTGTGAGGACACGCTTGGAAAACTGAAATGTGTTTTGATTATATGTCTCACATAGTGATGTGCCAATGAAGCCTCATAAACCATTTTCTGTATTTCCTAAGCCCACTAGATGGCACACTTGGTTTAAAAAAAAAAGGCTCAAGCAATGGCAATTTAATGTGCTTTCAGGTCTTTGGTGAACAGAGTGCGCCATCTAGTGGGCTCAGAAAATAAAGAAAATGGTTCATGAAGCTTCATTCGCCCATCACTAGTCTCACACTCGAGTGAACTCCAGGCATTTGAACATAATTACCCTTGCCTTTTTTCCTCATATAGTGAGGTCAAAGGTCACATCACTTGCCAAGAGGAAAAGAAATAACGTAGTTTTGTCGGATAACCCAGAAGTTAGCATCGCTGTTTAGCCTATGGATTTTTTTCATTTTTGAATCATTGCAGAAAATTAACTTTGTGACAAACACACAATTCTGATGCTTACGTGTTTGGTTCAGCAGGATAGTCTTCACAAATGAACACCACTTTTATTATTGTTTGAATTGAGTTAATACAGCCAACAGAAGTAAAAAGCTATCGCTAACTACTCCACGGTCGCATGACTTGAAAGTCACTACCTTTATGCTTCAGACAGGCTCCGACAAGCTAACCAGCCTAATAAATTGTTTATTATCATAATTTACAATCTACAAGAGTTTGCAAGAGCACTGAAGAACATGACTAGAGGCTGTCTGTCCGTGTCCAGCGTGATGTTGTTTAATGTCCCAGACGACCACTGCAGTCTCATTTAGCTACTTGTTAGTAACTGCCTTTTTAAGGACATGTAAAAACAAACAAGTTGGGGTATTTGCTAACACATTTTATGTCGTACAACAAATCACAAACATTTCTTAAGCGTGTGTTAATTGCAGACCTTATTTCAGGCATCTAACCAAAACCCCATGGCACTAAAATGCTAACGTACTTCCTGGTTCTTCCGTGAGCGTGTCTATGTTCCCCGGGTCCTATGTTCCCCTCTTTGTATGAGACTGGGGAACATAGGACCCTTTTTCCCTGCTTTTCCCAAAAAGGGGCCTATGTTCCCCGGTCTGTTACTTTTTCCACCATTACTTCCAAATTCCATGGCAAATAGGCCTAACCCTAACCCTAACCCTATTTAAAAAGCCAAAAAACGAACTGCAAACTAACCAGAAAGTAGCTGCTGTGCTAATTTAAGTTTTGGGCTGCTTGAGCTAAGGTGGGCCATGCGACAGTAGGCCTGCTGGCCATGCTGAGAGTCTACCGTAAAGATTTTTCAGAAAAAGGGTGCTATGCTCCCCAGTATGTATTTCTACAGGGGAACATAGGGATGACCCCCCAGGAAGTTAGCATCGCTGTTTAGCCTACGGGATTTTTTCACTTTTGAATCACTGCAGGAAATAAGCTTTGTTCAGCAGGATAGTCTTCACAAAGGAACACCACTTTTATTATGTTTGAATTGAGTTAATGCAGCCAACAGAAGTAAAAAGCTAATGTTATGCTATCACTAACTACTCCAAGGTCGCATGACTTGAAAGTCACTACCTTTATTCAGACAGTCTCTGACAAGTCTCTGACAAGCTAACCAGCCTAATAAATTGTTTATTATCATAATTGAAGAACACGACTAAAGGTTGTGAGGTGGACTAGTGAGAGAGTTCCTTTCCGTGACGACCCAGGCGACCACTGTAGTTTCATTTAGCTACTTGTTAGTAACCGCCTTTTTAAGGATACAATCTTCAAGTAACACATTTTATGTCGTACAAGACCTTATTTCAGGCATCTAACCAAAACCCCATGGCATGCTAAAGTACTTCCTGCTTCTTCGTGTCTATTAACACTCTTCTTATGTCCTTTTCCGTTTCCTAGGCCAGCTCTACAGAGTTGGCCAGAAGACCGCCAGGAGGACCAGCGCACTTTACTGGCCCCTGACCCTCCTGTACCCCCTCCACCTCCTCCTCCACCTCCCCACAGAAGCCACCTGGCAGGTCCCCACACCCAGTCGTCACCCTGCGTAGCGCCTCACCACCGACTCAGCCTCAACCCCGACGGCTCGGGCTCCAACTGCTCCCTATCTCACAGCCGCTCGCGGGAGAGCTTCCACAGCATGCGGCGCGCCTCCTCCGTAGACGAGATCGAGGCCATGAGGCCAGACTGGGACCGGAAAAACCGCAGAGCGAGTGTCCGGCCAGGCAGCAGCAGCACTGGTAAGGAAGAAGAAGTTAAAAAAAAGAAAAACTTCTCTATTGTTCTCATTGATTTTTACATTACTACACTGTAAAAAAAATTGACGGTGAAAAACTGCTAAACCATGAAAGTAAAAGACTGTAAAATGATGAATGGGTTAATTGAGTTTCAGTAACAATGAAACACCATAACTGTATATATCTGTCAAAACAGTATTTTTTACTTTTTTTGGGGGAAAAATACATGACTCCACTGTAAAATACACTGGCACCATGTTTGTGACAAAAATATACTGTAATATTGAATGGTAAAATCTTAAATTCACGCAGCATTTATAAAGTATTTTCTTGCCAATCATATGGCAGAACAGCATTTCTTTTGATGGAAAAACTTTATTGTTTACGGTCAAATATAATCTTAAAAGAAAAAATCTTAAATGGGAAATCGAAAGTGCTAATATCATTTTACCATAATATTAGAAAAAGTTGCACCGTATTTATTACAATAAAGTTCTGGCAACCACAGCTGCCGTTTTTTTACCGCAAAAACAACAGTTTTATTTTTTTGTTTTATTTTACTTTTTTACAGTGTATCTATATGTGTTTGCAGGTGCAGTAAACAGTAAATCCAACATATTGAACTCCACGTCGGACTCAGACCTCATGCGGTACCGGGCTATTTCCAAAATCCCTCAGATTACACTCAACTTTGTGGATTTCAAACCGGACCCACTCATCGCTCTGCCCTCCGGGGAGATGGACATCATAGCTCCCTGCAAACTCATCGACCGGACGCACCACGTCACAGAGAAAGTCACACAGGTAGGACACACTTCATTTATCGAGTGTGTGGTGTGTGAATGGCTGCGCTTGTGTTTGATGTGAGGGGTTTTGGCCTGGTTGAACGAATCTGAGCTGCTCTTGTTTTTGTGTCACAATGAGTGCTTTTTCTATACTTGGCTGCAGGTTGACTGAGGTTGGAGGTTGCTCATATTAGTGATGTGTCGGTCGCGAACGAGACGGTTCAAAGAGCCGGATCTTTTAAGTGAACGACGGGAGCCGTTCTTCTTCTTTTTTTTTCACTTTCCTCGTTTGGAAAAGTACCTGTGGGTGCATGCTGTGTGAACCAATCTTGTGAAGATTGACAAGGACCACACCACCAAGCAGGGAGGGGCGGGGTTGGCAGCGCTGACAGATGACAGAAATAATATAATATATAATATCCTATAATTGGTCTTCCTCAATGCCAATCTGCCCTGAAAAAACAAATAAAAAATTACAGTTAGATAGATGATGGTGATTAGTTCATAGAGACACCTAAAACTGTTGGATGCTGCTTATGTTGTTTATTTATTATTATTTTTTACTCTATACCAAAAACATTTTGTTTGTTTTTTTTGTCCAGATGTCAATAGTTGGCATTAACAAAGCACAATTACTTGATTGCTGTTTAATTTAGATTTTTTTCATTGTTTTGTTAGGTGTGTGTGTTTAAATAATAATGATAAAAAGCCAATAGCTGTCCTTTTTTAATTTCTATTCTTAGGCATTTTCATAGGTATTTTCTATCTGCTTTGTGTAGCAGACTGGTTCTTCAAGCAAGTTAGAGAGTTACAAGGGATTTAACAACTGTAAATGCAATTGGCTACAGCAATTTATTGAAATTTAAGTGATATATGTGTTCAAATACAAATCAAGTCAAAACAGCGCTAAATTTGCCTGAATTATGGCTCTTCTTGTTGAGCTGAGCCAAATGATCCGGATCACTAAAAAGAGGCCAAATTCCCATCACTAGCTCATATGCTTTATACATCTGTGGTGGAATATAACAAAGTCAATTTTCTCAAGTATTTAACTTTAGTACCTTAACTTAAGGGATCTGAATACTTCTTCCACCACTGGTATTCATGCTGAGAATATCATATATAGGCGCTCCCGGACAAGATGAGTGAGGTGGGTTAGCGTAATTCACTTAGCACCTGCCAGCTACTTCCACTCACTTCCACTAATCTGACAAGCCTTCCTGTGGAGATAATGTTTGCAGCAGCAGCAGCAGCTCATGTGAATGAGAATGAGATTGATTGAGCTCTGATGAGATGTTGATGGAGGTTGGTGTGGTGGTATTCTAATTATCGGTAATTGGCTTTAGGATAACAGAGAAAGGACATACGGGACGAGTGGAGAAGCACTTTCATTTCCTCTGTCTCTCTGCAGCCGATACATTCCAGCTCCCATTTCTATCCACAGTGACAACTAAAACCACTTCCCTTATTCTCTCACAGTCTGCAGACAAATCACCTGCCTCAGTAATTAGTCTGAAAAAAGCTTTTGAGTCTCTCAGTAGATGTTCTTTGGCTCGGTTAGTAGATCGGTCAGCCACTTATTGGAAGGTTGGTGGTTCGATCCCTGACCGTAGCAGCTTACATGTCGAAATATCCTTGAGCAAGATACTGAACCCCAAATGGCCCACTGATGCTGTGTTTATCGGTGTATGAATGAATTCCCAATGGTGGCAGGTGGCACCAGTGTGCCCTGGTAGCCTCAGCCACCAGTATGAATGTGTGCATTAATGGGTGAATGAGCCTAGTGTGTAGTGTAAAGCAATTTGTATAAAAGTGCTATATAAGTGCACTCCATTTACCATTTACCAACACTTAACCCTAAATACATTTACTTGAGTATTTCCATTTCCTACTTATTTCCACATTTCAGATAGCCTGGCTGATGCCAGACTATATCACAAATGAGATATAGTCTGGACCACCTATTCATTTTTCTGTAGAGGAGGCGTGGTTTATGATCATCCATAGCCGTTTATTGGGCGCTACGAATGTCTATCATAAGCGTCTGTACGTAGTTCTTAGCCAATCGTATCACAACGACCAGGGTCTCGCTAAACCCCATTAGCTTAGCCACTAGCGGGGCTAGTTGGTAGATTAGGCTTTTGCCAAATCCTGTTGGAAGCAAGGCTAAAACATCCTTTTTGGTAATGATAAAGGAGTGTAAAGCCAAACATTGTTCTTTTAAAAAAATAAACTTTGTCTCTAAACTATCTAGAACACTGTCTACAGCTAGATCCTGCAGCCATGTTGGATCCGTAGCAAACTACAAGCTTCCATCTTTCCAATAGTACGCGTCATCGTTTTGCCGTCCCTCCCCGTTCTGTGATTGGATACCAAAAGAATCAGTCATAGAAACCATGCCGGCTTGCAGTTCAAGTTCATTATTATTATATTATTATCAGCAAATATTCTACTGAAGTAAAAGTACCAATACCACATTATAGGAATGTAATACAAGTGAGAGTCAGAGTCCTGGAGCAAAAAAAAGTAGCAGCATCAAAACATTTAAATACTTAAATTACTCAAAATAAAATGACTCCTGCAGAATGGACAACTACAGAACAATTTATAACATATGATTGGATTATTTTTATTTATTGATTATAAAGTTGCAGCTGGTATAGGTGCAGCTTATTTATCATGTATTCGTTGATTTATATTTTGTATTGAGAATCTTCATTTGTAAAGTAACTAGCAATTAAAGGGACCAAATCAATGTAGTGGAGTAAAAAGTACAGTATCCTTCAGAAATGTAGTGGAGTAGAAGTATAGGTATATCAAAATTATACTTAAAGAATAGAGGAAATGTAATTAGGTACATTGCAACACTGATAACAGCATATAAAAAAGTTAAAAAAAGCTTCACCTTGACCATCTCCAACAGTAAAATGTTAGTTCCACATGAATGTATCAGTAATAATTATCTACTATGAGTCACAGGAGTCAGTATAAGTACTTTTATAGATACTAAATCAATTCGCAGATAGTACCGTTTGCATTTGTTTGTACAACATAGATGCAGGATTATTACTTGTAGTGGGGTATTTTTTCCAGTCTGGTATTGCTGTAAACTAAACTATATGGGATGTTTTGAAGTGAGAAAAATAATCAATATCAGCTTTGATTCTATACTATTCTGGTTTTAAGACAGATGGGTGGTGAGGTCTAGCTGGAATATTCATTTTTGAAAAATGATCTGTGTCTGGCCACCACCTGCGTTTTTTCACCACATCTGCTCAAAAAACATTTGTCAAAGTAATTCAGTTGGGGAGACACAGAAGAAGCGACCATATGGGACTTCTGCAGAGAAGAGAGTGCTTGTTCTGTTGCACAGACACCAGCCAGATTTAACAAACAAGAAAAGAAGGACCAAGACATTTTTACCGAACAAAATGTTCAAATAAACTGTCATTAAGTGAAAATACAGTGAAAGGGTCAAAGAAATGAGACCAAACCGCTAAATGTAAAATATATATAACTTTATTGACACGTTGCCATATTTACGGATTGTTCTGCTTCTCTCCTGATGACGGCTCGCCTTGTTAGCCACCTGTCAATCAAAGGTAGCCACGCCCCAAATCATATGATTCTTTATCTTCTATTTATCTTATAAATAGGGCCATTATTAGAACTTTTAACATCAAATGAGAAGTTTTCTCATTTTGTATTGAAATGAATGGAGAAAAATGCTTTTGCAGCTGCTGTCAGCACCCCCTGCTGGAAGTTTTAGTAGAATGCAGCTTAAGGCAATTCCTGGTTTGCCTCTCTGCTCAGACCTGGAGGTTGCCGCCTGGGTTTAAACAGTGAATTAGGTGTATTTAGTGTAATGTTAGTGGTTGATGATTGCTCCACACATTTTTTCCTATTTTTTTGTTACTTTCTGTATGTGTGTGAGTGCATGTGTATTCAGCATATGTCTCAAATTGATGGCCGATTTGACATCTCATCAATCAGCTTCCTGTAGACGAATCAGACCATAGCTCCTGTGGGATTCAGATTCCTGTGATGAAGAGCAGGGAAACAATTACAGCAAGAAATGTGCCATGAACGCAACGCAACTCACACGCTGTCTGACAAAGATGACATCTCGCGTCTCGTTCTAACAGCCCATCGTAAATCATCCGCCGTTCTTTTATTTCAAAATGAATGATGATGAGATATTGTGAAATGCCTCTCTTTTATCAGAAGGCTTTAGAGATTATTGCAGGATAAAGTGAGTGAGTTTTTGATTTTTGAGGGTTCTGTCCTTTTGGTTGCAGTAGAAAGGAGCATTTTTCTTCTTTAAAACATCATAAATCATCTCCTGCCATTCATCCAAGATGAAGATAGGAAATCTGTTTGCCACAATAAAAGAACAATCCAAAAGGGAGTGTGCTGTCAGCTATTCATCCTAAACCAAAGAAATATATAGTAAGATGGGACGGAAAAAAGACAGGATTATAGATACGGCTTTTTAAATTTTCTTAGGCCACATGCATGTTTTTGTTTTAATACTCTGGGATCCATAAAAACAGTGCTGCCCCTGTTCCCTGTACCATATAAAACGAGAAGTCTGAAAGAATCCATTGTTTGTTACATTTTATCAGGAAGAAGATGAAATAAAGCTCCATATTTGGCAAGGGAAGAACTGTCGGTTGTGGTGGATTTGAAAGGGGTCCCTGGACCTCTGAATAAAAATGGGTTCTCTGTGTACCCATGAGTCTCCCCTTCACAGACATGCTCTCTTTATGTTAATCCCATGCAGCTCGAGGCAGAAACCATGCAGTTTTCTTGCATGCAGGATAAATGTGTTATTTTCGCCTGTTCTAAAAATGGTCTATTTGAATATTTCTGCATACTGGGGTTAGTGAATTGTATAAATTTGGTATGACTGGATGTGTAAAATGACATACGACATTTATTTATGCAGTGGTGGAATGTCACTAAGTACATTTGCTCAAGTACTTTAGCACAATTTTAAGGTACTTTACTTGAGTATTTTCATTTAATGTAACTTTATACTACTACTCCACTACATTTTGAGGCAGAGATTGTAATTTTTATGCCACTACATTTAGCCGACAGCTTTAGTTACTATTCAGGTCGAACATAGAAAACATAATCAATTTAAAGTGATTAAACCTCATAACAGTATATTAAGTAGTTAATATGATCCCTACCTTGAAGATAAATGCATCAATAATAATAATCCAGTAATATGTTTAGAATATATAAAACAATCTAAGTCGGCCATTCTACATAATGTACTTTAACTTTTGATACTTTAAGTACATTTTGAAGCTGATACTTGTATTATACTGAAGTATACTGTATTTTCTAAGCCCACTAGATGGCGCACTTGGTTTAAAGAAAAAGGGTCGAGCAATGGTAATTGAATGTGCTTTCAGGTCTTTGGTGAACAGAGTGCGCCATCTAGTGGGCTCAGAAAATAAAGAAAATGGTTCATGAAGCTTCCTTCGCCCATCACTACTTTTACATAAGTAAGGGATCTGGATACTTTTTCCACTACTGGATTTTTGATTTTTTTCTCTCCAAGAAATGAGAAACAATCTGTTCTTTCGTATTCTGAGTGAGCCATTATGTTCTCTTTTCTCTCTGAGTAAGAATCATCAGCAGAGAATAATCCAAAGTTGATGATGCAACACAAAATAAACCTATATAATCATCCTGCACAGTATGCGAGGTGCAGCTGGCAAGGGCAAAACATGACCCTTAGTGCATGTGTGTATATGTATGTGCATTAATCCATATACATATGTAATTACATTGTAGTGCAGATGGAGGAAGCAGCACCAGCTGTGTCTCCAAATGCTACAGACTTCTATTTATAGGTTAAGGAGAGAATGATGGAAGTGGAAACATAAAATGAGCTCTTTGTACTATTATATTGTGGATTTTTTTTGTTTCCTTGTAGAAAAAATCATATCAAGTAATGGGGGGGGCACTTTACAATAATCAACTAAGCGATGTTTATAGATGGGTTATAGACCAATGGTTTATTAACCATTAACCATTTGCTATACATATTTAATCTTTAAATGTTGTCAACCAATTTCTTAAAGGTATATGAATCATTTCAAACACACACACACACACACACACACACACACATATATATATATATATATATATATATATATATTTGTATATGAACCCCAGGTCGCTCTTGTAGTTGAATGTGCTAGAGATTAAAAACCATATGTGACACCCTGGACATCATTCATTTCTTGGTATTATTTGTATTATTATTGCATTGGTATTATTTATGTTATTAACAATCAATATTATTAGCAGAAATAGAGGGCCCAAAATTTAATTCTGCTAAGGGCCCCATGGAGGCTTGGGCCAGCTCTGTCATTAAGGTACTTAAAATGGTGTTAAAATGTTATAATGAGTGCAACTAAAACTATTAATTAACTATTAATTATAACTTATTTGTTTGTTAATGGTAAAGTAACTATAAACGTACATTAATATACCATCTATTTGCCATTTATAAACGATTTAGTTAAACATTAATAAATTATGTATTTACCATTCTAAATGGCCTATATACAGTTTATAAGGGCAGTCCGGGCCTAGAGGTTAGGGATCGGGCTTGTAACTGGAGAGTCGCTGGTTCGAATCCCGGTACTGACAGAGGACTGAAGTGAATTTCCCCATTGTGGGATTAATAAAGTAAACTTCTTCTTAAATGATGATTAAACATTAATACACTTTCTGTTTACCATTTATAAATGATGGTTATTTTAACCCATTGAAGCCTGGACAGCGGATACGTCGTTTTGTCGTATTTGTATAAGCTCTCAAATACTTTTTGAATTTCATTTCTATCTGCTACAAAGGCTGAAAAATCTATTATTTAGTAGAAGCGTTGACACTTCTGTTGAATTTCCAGAAAAACTTCAGGTTTTAGGGGCTTATTTTGAAATCGCCCAGAGGTTTTACAGGCGTTTCAGGCCTCAATGGGTTAAAGTGTTACTGAAAAAAGTGTAGAGGTCATAATCAGATCACAACAGCAGGGTGTTTTTATGTTTGGATGTTAGTCCCATAAGTCATGTGAAGAAATGCAGCCACCTGCCCTCTGAGCCTCCTGTGGAGTCCAGGAGTCTGCTGCTGTTCCCTCGGCTGCAGCAGCTTATTTTAGGGATCGCTGCGTTTTACACTACAAAGAGAGGAATAATCAGTTAAATCTTCAGCTGAGCTGTGTGGTTCAACTCAAAACCTTCCTTGATCTGTGTTGCAAAATCCCAGGAACAACTGCTCACTGTCTGTTCCGCTCAGAGCGCCTGCATTACTGGCTCTGGCCTGAAGATGGCAGCACCGCACCAGGGAGCTGGGGACTGGCCTCTGCAATCCTTCAGGGGAGCAGAGAAGATGATGTTGAAAGGCAAACAAAGCTGAATAATTTAAGTGTTCCATGAAACATCTGACACCCTGAACAAGAGCACATGCAGATTTTCTCTCTCATTTGGAAAAGCTTCTGGCTCTGTCCCCTTTTCCTGCTCTCAGCATGTGGATCTTTGCCTCTTGCTCTTCCTGAACGAGCCGCTTCCATTCTGATGAATACTGACTTTCGTTGCTTTGTACATCAGTAAATGGTTGGAATGTAAATACACCAGCTCCCCTTTGAAATCTTCTACTCTGCCGACCTTTATATGAGCATTTACCAGTGGTGGTAAAGTATCCTAACTCTATAGAGTCTTGGGTCATGTCCATTTTTGAATTCTTTTCATCCTGCCTGTATACACCACTTGTATACATGTTTAAATGCCACGTTGTTGTTTTTTTCCAGCACAACCTCACCTATATGACCTGATAATAATTGACTTTTATTCTGATGTACTGGATCAACATTTTGAACCAAAAAGAAACAAAGAAAAAACAACATAAATGTGATCTAGTGATTGTGTGTGATCCTGTCATCCAACTCCGGTTTTTATTCTAGTGGGACTCTATTTTATTTGCGTCTTGTGTGTTTAGCGTAACAATTTTGGTCATTTTGTGTCTTTTTTGGTCATTTTGTGTCTGTTTTTAGTAATTTTGTGTCTTTTGTTGTGTCTTGTTTTAGTTATTTTGTGTCTTTTTTGGTCATTATGTGTCTTCTGTGTTTTTTTGTGGTCATTTTGTGTCTTTTTTGGTCATTTTGTGTCTGTTTTTTAGTCATTTTGTGTCTTTTGTTGTGTCTTGTTTTAGTTATTCAGTGTCTTTTTTGGTCATTTTGTGTCTTCTGTGTTTTTTTGCGGTCATTTTGTGTCTTTTATGGTCATTTTGTGTCTTCTTTTAGTAATTTTGTGTCTTTTTTTTGTAATTTTTTGTCTTTTGTTGTGTCTTTTTTTGTTATTTTGTGTCTTTTTTGGTCATTTTGTGTCTTCTGTGTTTTCTTATTGGTAATTTTTTCTTGAACTTTAGAGGTAAATTTACAGTAGGTCTTGGCACTGCTTTGTTTTTACGTCTGGATGTGATGAAGAAGTCATGCTTTGGTGCTTTTGATGACTCCAGAAGGTTAACTTAAGTAATAGTACTATTGATTCGGCCAATCAGCACCTCCGTTTTCTTTTGTTACATTGATTACAGGTGCTGATTGGCCGAAGAGGCGATCTGTGTATCTTCGTTGCAGAAAACTGAAATTGAATTGTGAGAACTGAATATTCAGTTCCAAACTAATAGATTAAATTTCAAATCACATTTCAGATTCAGTTTTTCAATGCAATGCAATGATTCATATTGAACAATAAAAATTCAAATTATGTGATTGAAATTCAGTTTTTTAATGCAATTAATCAAGTTAAGCAATTCAAATTCAGTTTCTGGTGGCACATATTTCAGCCCATAAATCTCTTCCAAACATATGATATTGAAAATTGAACCACAATTAACAAAGGATTTTGTCTGAAAACAAAAGTTATTCCAACTGGACTTTCTAGTAACTAAAGCTACCAGACACATGTATTGGAGTAATAGGTAATATTTGTCTCTGATGTAGTGGTGTGGAACTATAAAATGCAGTGGTGGGAAGTAACTAAGTACATTTACTCAAGTACTGTACTTAAGTACAATTTTGAGTTACTTGTACTTTACTTGAGTATTTCCATTTTATGTTACTTTATACTTCTACTCCACTACATTTTGAGGCAAATATTGTACTTTTTACTCCACTACATTTAGCTGACAGCTTTAGTTACTTTTCAGATTCAACAAGAAAAAATATCTAATATGATTACACATTTATAAAACATAACAGTGTATTAAGTAGTTAAAATTAGTCCTATCTGGACAACAGTAAAATGCTACTTATATAAATGCATCAATACAAATAATCTTATAATATATTTGGAACACATAAAACAATCTGAGGGTCCACTCTGCAAAACGAGTACTTTTACTCTTGATACTTTAAGTACATTTTGGTGCTGATACTTTTGTACTTTTACTTCAGTATGTTTTGAATGCAGGACTTTTACTTGTAGTGGAGTAATTTCACAGTGTTTTATTAGTACTTTTACTTAAGTAAAGGATCCTAATACTTCTTCCGCCACTGATAAAATGGAAATACCCAAGAGCAAAGCCTACTAAGAGAGTCTGAATGGATGAGTCGTAGAGAGGTTGGTAGAGGCATGGAGGTCTGAGCAGACCACCGAACAGTGTCGAGAAAAACTGGCATCATGCCTCAATGCACACTGAGACACATACACACACACAACTAGTGACACTCATAGCTTCTACAACTGTGTCCTGTCCTATAGGGCAGCTGTTCTCAACCTTGGAGTCGGGACCCCAATTGGGGTCGCGAGATAATTTCTGGCGGTCGCCAAATCATTTTGGAAGTCAGCTCTGTCTCCACTGTGTTAAAGTGTTCATGTGTTTTAGTCTTTTTGGTCACTTAATGTCTTTTTTGGTCATTTTGTGTCTTTTTTTGGTCATTTTGTTTCCTTTTTTTGGTCATTTTGTGTCTTTTTTTTAGTAATTTTGTGTCTTTTTTGGTCATTTTGTGGTCATTTTGTGTCTTTTTTGGTCATTTTGTGTCTTTTTTTTAGTAATTTTGTGTCTTTTTTGGTCATTTTGTGGTCATTTTGTGTCTTTTTTCGTCATTTTGTTTCTTTTCTGGGTGATCTGAACTGTGCGTGTGAGATTCTGTTCAGCATGCATGTTAAATTGGGGGTCGCAACTCAAAAAGGTTATAGGGGACTCTTGATTAGCTATGAACTAACTCACAGCTCTTCTACACACACCCAGCTCCATACATGGCATGCCTACACACTATAAGCGCACATACGGTTGGGCACTTGCAACCCTGACGCTCTCTTACACTCACACACACACACAGACACACACACGCTGCCTCTCATCTCAAGCAGCATGTCACATCCAACTCCACAGTGGGATCCAATGGAGCAATGGATGACACACACCGCGCCCAGCAGCAAAGTGGTAGGAACGTCTCCTTAAAATCTAACAGAGAACTACTGCAGCTTGTACTGGAGCTTTGACTTTGTGTGTTTATAGTGTTAGGAGGGCCTGTGCATTAAGTGCTGTATGGGAAAATGCTGGCTTCTTTTTTGAAATGTGCAATGTAGAAGGCTGAGAAGGTTGGAAATATTATTTTAAAGCATTGAATGGAAACATATATGTTTATATTTTATTCCTCACATATCATATGATGGATTCTTTTACCGTCATGCTCTGTTGTTGGGTTAAAAGTCAGAGTCACACTGTCAAGTCTCACCGTGGCTTTTAGGAACTCTGTTTGTCCAATTTGTATTTCTGTGCTGCGTGACCACACCAGGGTCCACTTCCAAATTAAAAAACTGAACATGAGCTTTAGGGAACTTTGTGGTACTTTGACAAGATTCTGTCCCAATTAAGCTGCATATAAAAAAGTCCACATTTTGGGGTAATAGTCTCCTAAGTGTCTTGGTGACAAAAAAAAAGTTAGGACAAAAAAAATGAGATGACAGTCTCATAAGTTTATGCTGGAGAAACTGTGAACGTGGGCTGCAAAATAGTCTTAATTATAATGATGTATATTAAGTTTTAGTTTTTAGGTTAGTTTTTCATTTCCCTGCTGAGGCAGAGAAACTTTAACTGTTTTCCCACAATATATTGTAACAAGACCCACATAAATAATTAAAAATGCGTTATATTTTTGTGGAAATGGTTTATAATCAATTTTATCCGACATTCTTCATCACCAAGTGAAACTAGCACTACTTAGATGTGTGCATATATGGTATTCATACAGGGGACTGTAATGAGTCACTTATGAAAACACACTTATGCCATTACATATACTTGCATTACATTAAATACAGATTGTGTATATTTCTTTAATGAGCTGGCTGCACAAGAAACAAGGGCAGATCTCTGTGGAGGCAAGAGCACTGTGTCACATCTTCACTGTACTTTGACTGTACTTTGACTGTGTGTGTGTGTGCATGTGTGTGTACGTGTGTGTGTGTGTTCTTGTACTTCCTACATAGTGAGGACCGGGACACGTTTTCAACCAACAGAGTGAGGACATTTTTGCGAAGTGAGGACATTTCAGCCGATCTTCAATTCTTTAAGGGCTTGTTTGAGAATTCAGACTTTGTTTTAGGGTTATGGTTAAAATTAGGTTTATGTTAAGGTTTAGTTGTGATGGTGAAGGTTAGGTTAATGTTAAGGGTAAGGGGCTAGGGAATTTATTATTCCAATGAGGGCCCTCACAAAGATAGAAGTACAAGGATGTGTGTGTGTGTGTGTGTGTGTTGTTTAAAGGCGCAATATATACTTAAAAGTTTATTATATGTGTCTTTCTGGATAGTCGTACATCCTTCACATTTCTCTACTGTACATTGAGGTTTGACTGGGGCAGATACTATATTGGTTATTTCATAGTGATTTCTGCATGTCTTACATGGTTTAGAAGTTGTTTTCAACATGCAGACATTGAACTTTTATTACTGAGATACTGAAAATGTATATTTTGACACCAAGATCGATCTTCTAAGTGGCTTGGAAGATATATTGGTTCTCATAGATTTTTTATGCTGCAGGAGGTGTTCACTTAGCGATCTCTATTTACAACAAGCACCGGACACTCTGTACACACACTAAAAACTGTTCCTATTGTTTGTTTAAAAGTAGTGCAATAAAAATACAGATGTTTTCCCTAACATGATGAATAATCGTGATTACAATATTGATAATAAAGGTGATGGTATGGTAAATAAATAATGGTGATTATCATTTTTGCCATAATCGTGCAGCCCTAGTTGTAACCCTTTCCATGCTTGCTTTACAATGTTACTGCTTCATTCACAACACAGCTGTAACTGCATTCTCCCTTGTGGCCTTGTGGTAAGAAACTGCTCCCATTCACAGGGATGAATCCTGGGGATCAACTTAAAACTTTGTGGCAGGCCATGTAGTTAACTTCAGATGCATCAGTGTGTTGTAAAAACTAGAGCAAGCTTACTGTAAAACCTTAATTATGCATTGGGGAAAATAGCCGCAAACTTAAACCCATGTTTTGTTCCGAGATTAAAAGTATAACAGAGACTTTGATCAGAGTTCATTTCCCCTGCATGCCACTGCTTCACTCACGTTTGTTAGCGCTCCGGCTGCAGCCCCTGTTATTCCATTAATTTAATTCCCTACCAGTTGATGACACATATTTGCATAGGGTCATAAGTATGCATGAGCTCTCTAAATAGTGTATGTCGTGAATGATTCAAAAGCAGGTATTTTTAGCAGTGCCACATGTTTTTTTTGCTGAGAAAGCGCCAGGGGGGGTGCTGGGCTCCAGTGTGACACCGTGGTTGTTTTGTTGAGAGATGCACCGCTGGCAAAGTCCCACAGCCAGGCTGTGCCCATTAAATAGGACAGAAATGAGTAGAAATGAGGGTTTTTATCATCTCTGAAAACAAGAGAACTTCTCAGTCAACCTGGAGAAGAGTACATTATCCAGCTGTGTGCGTCTGTTTCAAAGACATCTGTATGAATTCTTTGATTTCTTATGCTTTTTTGTGTCCTTGCTTCCAATTTGAAGAACACATTTTAGTCACTTGATGTGTCTGGACAGCAGTTAAAAGAGCAAAACTTGAATTTTGCAAACATTAGTGCAGATTGAGTCCAAATTGCAGCAGTATTTCTCACAGTAAAACAGAGAGTAGTACAATGGATGCTTTAAACCTCTATGCTTGTACTTGTCTACACATATTATGCACTTCATTCATCATAGAGAAATGACTTCTATTGCAAGAAGACAAAGGAAATAGGATTTATTTAGGCTGTTTGCAGTTTGAGTCTGCAGCCACACTTCATAGCTCGTGTAACAATTTTCCTGTTTGCAAGTCGCATCTAAAACATTCTTTTTTTGCATTTTAATTGCCCTATTCCCTGATAATATAGTGGGGGTTTTTGTCATTGGGGAGCAGTTTTCAGCATGACAGTATGGTAATATTTTGGTGAGATTGTGCTGGAGTGCCAGGGCTCGGCTCTGTCAGTTAAATGGGCTGGAATAGAGTACATTCTGGAAGCATGTGACGCACTCAACCTGCAGGACTGTAATTTAGTCGCCCGCTCAGTGGCTCTGCCTCAATATCTCAAATTGATTGAGTGCTTCCTCCATGTGAGTGCAGTGACCCACGAGGGAGGAAAGCATGTTGTCAGTGTCTTGAAGCAATGTGTGTCTACCAAAAGACTGTCTTCAGCCCTATTTAAAGTCCGGGAGTTATTTCCTCTCATGCAGGTGCAGATTGTATGTGCTAGATGGCTGTTGGCTGTAGTCTAAAGTGCAACTCTTGGGTGTCATGGGTGACATGAGGCGACACAACAGTTGGCCTTTGTCACAGCTAGTTCCTTATTTTTGTTTGTTGTGTCTTTAGATCAGAGGTCTCAAACTGATCCAGGAAAGGGCCAAGTGGCTGCAGGTTTTTGTTCCAACCTAACAAGAGCACACCTGATATGACTAATCAATAGGGGTGCACCCATTGCAATTTTCTGGCCGATCACCAATCACCGATTTTTAAAAAGTCTGACCTGCCGATTCCGATTTTGGCTGATATCGTTTTTTTTAATAACTCACAGTATACACGATGTTTGAATCTTATTTTATTGAAAAACAATAACACAGCAGTATTTTTCTTTAACAAATAAAGGAAATCACAATGTCTGAGGTAGTTAATAAAATATTGAACTTACAGGACAAACTAACAAAAGAACTGCAACCATAAGTAAAGTGTTGAATAGTCACTAAATCAAAAAAATCGAATAGTTCATCATATCTGGAAGAAAAAAACATTGTATTACTGGTGCCTTCCACACAGGGGCAGCGTAGCATTTGATGATACAGTGTGGCGGGCTAGATACAAAGCTGTAGAAGAAGAAACAAACAGGGGAGAGGATTTTCCACGGACACGGGACCCCATTCCGTCTATAGTTAGCCCCAAGAGAGGTTTACGAGACTCCGGACGTGACGTTTGGTTTTCGCCGTCGCTAACTGTGCACAACGTCAGCAGCTAAAAGCAGCATATAGCTAATTATGCACAGAGCCCACTTTTGTTCATGTGTGATGTCGCCATAGTAGCCATTTCACTGGAGTGAGAGCATTGCTTTAAACTTGACCTCACTGTATAAAATGAGCTACTGTGACCTCTAGCATAATCACAGCTTGAGGAAATTTTACAACCACAAACCAGAGACCTAGAGCATTCAGAGGATGAGCAGGTTTCCTATCCTCACGTTGTGCGGAGTCCTGTCCTGTCCACCTCTGTCATATTGTATGTGTGTTTTAAGTATACGTTTGGACGGGTTGATGGCTAATTTTGTTGTCCTCGTACTTGTTACTCTTTCCTAGGTGTATTGACAGTAAGGGTTTTTTTCAGCAGTTTAGATCACAGAAGTGTTTGTCATCCAACTGCTGAAAATACAGAAATCACCAAAATGACCAAAGTTATGTCACCAAATCAAAGCATGGATTTGTCTGTGTTGTTCCAAAGGTATGGATGGCATATTGGTGTAATATTCTAGAGGGTTTATGATCATTTTTATCCATCCTCAAATTAAAGAAAGTATGATTCAGCACCAAATGTGTTACAAATGGTATCATCCCAACAACTTATGGACTTCATAAAGCCGTACAGTAATGTTATATATCCATTTTTAACACTTTTTAGATTTACTTAATTAATTAAGTCATCTTATTAGAGATATATGCCCAGACCAGAATCTCAAATAAGATCCCCAGCTTTCAGATGATGTACACAACTTCTATGTTGTATTTATAGTTGACCTGCTATCGTCCCATAAGATCTACACTTCCCACAGACCACAATACTCAATAAAAGGGGGCTGAATGATAAGAGGTTTTAACAAAGCTCGTTTTTAATTGCATTTGCATAACACATATGTACAGCCCTGTTTATTTTCTCTCCTTTATTGTCATGTTTTGGGTAGGTGGTCCTTGTAATTATTCAGAAGTGGCTCTTTAGTTAGAAAAGGTTGAGAACCCCTGTTATACATCAGTGATGCATATAGTAATAGTGGATTCTATTCAGATCAGATAGTTTTGTGTATGTTCCACAGACATCGTCAGTGAAAACTAAATCACTTAACGGCATCCAAAGGCACATTTTGTCACCTATGGGATGCTGTAAGCTCTATTTTTTCTTTTCTTGCTCTCAGAGTGTTACCAGTTTTTCACACCAAACATGCAAGTGCACATAATTTGCATGAGGTAGAGCGTAGGATGAGGTGCATTCTATTACTCATCCTACAAAGCAGGAGGATACAGCTGACTATTACAGAATGTAAACAATTACAATATTCATTTTCGATCCTGATATTTCAATGTTCTCTTCCAAATTGAATAATAATAATAATAATAATGATAAAAAACAGCTGGTGCTCAATTGGTAGAGTGTTCGTCAAGTAACCGGAAGGTTGGTGGTTTGATCCCTGACCATGGCAGCTACATGTCGAAGTATCCTTGATTAAGATACTGAACCCCAAATTGCTCCCAATGCTGTGTTCATCGGTGTGTGAATGAATTCCCAATGGTGGCAGGTGGCACCAGTGTGCCCTGGTAGCCCCTAACACCAGTATGAATGTGTGTGTGAGTGGGTGAATGAGCGTAGTGTGTTGTGTAAAGCGTTTTGGATAAAAGCGCTATATAAGTGCACCCCATTTACCATTTATTGATAATAATAATAATAATAATAATAATAATAATAATAATAATAATAATGATAATAATAATTAAAATATCTTTATTTGTCATTGTAACAGGGACAACGAAATTAAGTGCATTCCTCGTTCAGTGCAAAAGTAGCAATAAATAAGTAAAAAGTCACTATGGACATTAAAAAAAGTGCAAAATAACCTCACACCCCACACATATCCCACCCATACGCATCCACATTCATAAAATGTAAGACATAAAAGCTATGCTTCAGACGCTCTCTTCAAATCGACTTTATAGTGAAACTGACACTGTCATTACTGCAAAGTACCTCTGGGCAGCTATAAGTAATGGCCTTTATCTAATGCTGCACTTGCACATTTGGTGAGACAGAAGACTTTGTATAAATGCTTCAGTCACATTATTACATATTAGGATGCTCTGCTAACTTGGATAACCTACAGCACCATTTATATCACCTGCCACAGCCTCCAAGACATAAAATCAATCAGTCAATAATGAGAGTCGTCCTGCATGCTGCTCATGGGCCACTCTATTGACTTCTTCAGTGATGTTTAATTAATCTGTACACTTACTTTAACTACACTTAATAGATTTCTACAACTTAATTTAATCCATCTGTCATTTATTCCTCTGATGGCCAAAAATACACCATTTATTATAGAAAGAAACTGGAAAATCAGGTATTATCATTCAAATTTGAATTTCACGACATTCTTTGAACGTATCATAGGTATAATGGAAGTTTCTACATGTCTTATTTAAAATGTTGCCAAAAAAAAACTGTTTCGAATAGTTTTTTAAAAATATTAAATTTGCCTTTAAAGCCTTATGTAGAGGTTGTAAAATGCAAATTGTTGCATATGTATAGCATGCAGAGAGACATTTCCCCCCCAATATTAGACATAGACATGTGGGCACTTGGGAAAGTGTTGTATACATATATTGTATTATTTAAAAAAAATAATCTTGCTTTTTTTCTTTTCTATGATTTATGCCATTAAAAATGTGTTATTCTGCACAAAATTTTGATAGTTGATAGCCATGATTGTGCTTAGATTATAGAGATGCAGGACTTTATTATTTTTATATATTTTATATATTGCAGTCAAAAGGCCACAGTGAGTAAAATATGCAAAACCCCAATGATCCTGCTCAAGGATACTTGGACATGTAGGCTGCCATGCTCAAGTATCACACCACCAACCTTCTGATCAGTGGGCGACCACTCTACCAACTGAGCCTTATCCGCCCATATAAAAATGAATCCATGAGTCTCTGTGTTAATGCATAAGGTTTAAATGTGACTTTGAAATTGTCGTCCATGCTGAACGAATGTGCTCGTTCTCAAGCAGCTAATCTATATCAGACTAATCTCTTTTCCTTCCTGCTGCTCAGAGCCACCCCATTCCAACAGCATTAGAAACATTGATTTGGCCATTTGTAACGCTCTACATCCCGTTAGTTGGTTTCAGGTACATTTTTGGTGTGTCTTTGAAGTGATATGATGACACAGCTCATGGGGACTTAAGGGCAATCACAATTGATTTTAGGTGAAATTGAAAAATCTTCCTGGATTAATAACAGACATGAAATATTAGTTATACTTTTGTTTGGATAGAACAGAAGTTGGTATTTCAGGGTCAACCCTGTTCCCTCAGGGCTTCATTCCCTAATAAACTTTATATATTGTTAGTCCTGAGGGGTAACCCTAACTCTATATGTTAAGTTCTGAGGGAACATAGGGCTGAAGGAACATAGGGCTGAAGGAACATAGGGCTGAGGGAACATAGGGTTGAGGGATCATAGGATTGAGGGAACATAGGGCTGAAGGAACATATAGCTGAAGGAATATAGGGTTGAGGGAACACAGAGCTGAAGGAATATAGGGTTGAGGGAACATAGAGCTGAGGGAACATAGAGCCGAAGGAATATAGGGTTGAGGGAACATAGGGTTGAGGGAACATAGAGCCGAAGGAATATAGGGTTGAGGGAACATAGGGTTGAAGGAATATAGAGCTGAGGGAACATAGCGTTTAAGGAACATAAGGCAGAGGGAACAGGGTTGAGGGAACAGGCCGAAAGAACATAGACAAGTACTTGTATGATGAATTCATTACATCTTGATATAGGGGTGTGTTTGTGTGTGTGTGTGTGTGTGTGTGTGTGTGTGTGTGTGTGTGTGTGTGTGTGTGTGTGTGTGTGTGTTTGCGTGAGAATGCTCAGCAGGGACTGGTTAACTAAATCAGTCACTTCTAATTCACACAGGCAGGAAGGCTTCTCAATCTTGCAGTCTGATTGAACGCCTTTTACCTCTGCTGGCAGGCTACCACTCTGTCTTCATCCCTCACACACACACACACACACACACACACGTGATCAATGGCAGACTTTTAAAGGGAGGTGACAGCGGAAGTATGAAACAATTTTCGGTGAAAGCGTCCTCAAGAGTGGGAGAGGGGGAAGCCAAAGTGAGACGGAAGGAAGAAAAGATGGAAAGTGGACGGAGTTAAAGAGGAGAATAATGAAGAAGAGAGTCGGAAATAATAAAGTAACAGAGTAGGGAGTATAAAAGAGTGGAGAAGGGGAGAAAACTATGCAACGGGAATAGGAGCAAATAGGAATGATTAGGAGGTTAAAGAAAAAGACGTAGACAGGCAAAGACAGGCATAAAGCGGGAGAGAGAAGACCACATTGAAGTGAAAGTTCAAAGAGCAGCAGATGAAGAATGAGAGGGGCTTCAAGGCCACACAGTCTGGTCCCACACCTTTACCACTGAGTCCATTCCTCCCTTGATCTCTACTTGTTTCTTTACAAATCTTCTTATCTGTCACATCCATTCTTTCTCTTTCCCTCTGTCATCTTGTTTCATCCTCTTTTATATCTTCTCTGTTTCTCTTCTTTCCTTTTCCCCCCCAGCCTGTAATTTCTCTTTTTCTTCTGTTTCTCCCCTCTTTCGTCCTCCTCTGCTCTCTGTCTGTATGACCCATTTCCTTGGCCCTGGCCCCATTAATCACAGTATTGTGGGCTCTGCCTGCCTGACTCACTGCCTGGCTGCCCTTCCTCATCATAGCAGGTAATTGAATCAGAGAGGGCTCAAGGTCCCAACAATAAGCAACCATTGATTGGACTGTCATTTACCCTGCTTACGTATGACCTGGTTTGTTTTTTAGACGTGGACGCCATGGTTGGTTTTATGTCGTGGTGGATGTCTGATGATGGAGATCTATCTCTATGTAGCAGAACAAATATCTTTCTGAAAAGGAAAGGTGCTGCACTGATTAATTCTGCAGGAAATGGGTGTGTGCATTATGAAACAAGGTCGACCATTTCATTATAATATATTATTGTATTTACACCTGCATTGAAGCGCAGTTATGAACCCCTAATGACCACACTGTAAAAAAAAAATCTGTATAATTTACGGTAAAATACCAGCAGCTGTGTTCCCAGAACTTTACTGTAAAAAATACAATAAGTGGGTTTCCTACTGTAAATATCAGCAAAAACTGTACTTTTGACTGAATAATCCCGTTATTTTTAGGGTTATTGTGTCCTTGTGACTATATGGAATTTCTCCATTAATTTTACATTAAAACGTGTGTTTTCTACAGTTTAAAAGTTTTGTACTATTCCTTGATTTACGATAATTAAAAGTGATATTGGGTGATATTTAATTTTTCATTCTATGCCCTATTTTTGATGTTGCACTGTAATTTCTACAATTTTTTTTTTTTTACAGTGCACTTATTTACCTTACCTACTTATTTACCTTTGCTACTTACCTTAAATGAGTTATAAAGTTACTCAAAAAATAGACAGAAGCAGTCTCAAGCTTTCAGATTCACTTAAAAAGCATCATTTGGACCAGGTAGAGGTGTCCTCGTGTTTTAGGGAAACGAAAAAAAAAACATTTCAAATCGGGTTATTTTTCAACATTGTATTATATACACGAGGACACAGCTATTAAATACCAGATGTGCCAGCTGTTTACTTCAAATAAGTACAGCGCAGCGGTCAGGGTCCTGTTCACACAACCTCATGCAATACATGCTTTATAAACTGATACATATAATGCAGAACCAAGGTTTATAAATGTAACAGTCGGATAGAGAGAGAGAGTGTATCAGACAAGAAGTGTGTCAGCATTGTTCTTCCACTGTAGTGTTTGTGAATGGAAACACATTCATTCACTCATTCATTCATTATCTTTAAACTCTTAAAAAGAACTTGGGTTGTGGGAAAAATACCGGTATGTATGCTGCCCTACAAAGCCTAACTGCAGTAACTACATTTTTGGTCGAAATTGAGTTATAACTAAAAATTAACTCCTTGATGTCTGTTTTATCTTGTGACAAAATTTTAGATTTCAATTTTGCTTATTTTCAGAGAAATAATGATATAAAAATTGCAGTAACTACAAAATCCAACTCAAAACCAAAGCAGACCGCAGTAATTGCACTTACTGCGGTCTGCTTTGGATATATATACGAATTTAAACATAAAACCAAAGCAGACCGCAGTAAGTTCACTTACGGTCATTGTGTTGAATAGTGAAGACAAGAATAACAGAAATTATAAGTCTATTTGATAGGGAAACTATCACTATATAGTGATTAAGTAAAAAAGTGAGATAAAATTATATTAAGACTAAATTATAACATAACTTTATAATATCAAGTCTAAAATACACAAATCTTTGAATAGAGTTGTTAAACACTTTTAAATACACTTATAACAAAATCAATTTGAAAATGTTTATTCACTGAAAACAAAATATAAAAGCTGAAAGAAGACAATAACATTGTAGTTACTGCACTCTGCTTTTGCATTACTATGAGAACCTTTTACAGCAATGCAAAACCAGAGTGCAGTAACTACATTTTTGGGGTCAAAGGTAAAAAAAATCATCATGATTTTTGAGCATAAAAATTACATCATCAATACATGTAGAAATAAGTGTCATATCACTTACCTACCTATAACCCATTTGGCTGGCCGGTTCAGAAACGTTCAAAAACTTTAAAGCAGTTTTTCTCAGTTTCACCCTTTGCGTAGTTACTGCAGTTAGGCTTTGTAGGGCAGAATGCACCAGTACAGGAAAACTGCTGATACTGAACCCTAAATTGCTCCCGATGCTGCGTTCATCGGTGTGTGAATGAATTCCCAATGGTGGCAGGTGGCACCAGTGTGACCTGATAGCCCCTAACACCAGTATGAATGTGTGTGTGAGTGGGTGAATGACCGTAGTGTGTTGTGTAAAGCTCTTTGGATAAAAGCGCTATATAAGTGCACCCCATTTACCATTTAATAATAATAATAATAATAATAATGATAATAATAATAAATATATCTTTATTTGTCATTGTAACAGGGACAACGAAATTAAGTGCATTCCTCGTTCAGTGCAAAAGTAGCAATAAATAAGTAAAAAGTCACTATGGACATAAAAATAGTGCAAAATAACCTCACACCCCACACATATCCCACCCATACACATCCACATTCATAAAATGTAAAACATAACAGCTATGCTTCAGACGCTCTCTTCAAATCGACTTTTTTTTGTGGGAAAAGTATCGGTATGTATGCACCAGTACAGGAAAATGCTCTGTAAAAATGCTTTGCTTTGAGCCTTAATCTTTCAGTTCCCTCAATTGGATTGGTGCAGACTGACATTGTACATTGGGGATTGCATTAACCTTTAGTTCAGGTGATGCAAACAATGTTAAACTGTGAGAACATTTTATTAAGGTGGATCACATGGCCTTTAATGTGCCAGTAAATTAAACTTGAGACTGAAATTTAGCCGCTTCAGATGCACCCAATTTCATGTCTTCCACAATCGATTTTGCTCTTTACCCCTCATGGGAAATGGTCGCTTCCAGTTCGGGTTAGTGAGGCAGTCAGAGAACCATCTCGGACCGATCCATCAAAGGGCGTGGAGGGGGTGAAGGCGGGGCGAGGGAATGGGCTCATCTCAGGAGGCAGTGGAGTGAACCAGGGAGCGCACCGAGGTGCTCTGTCACTGACACACACACACACACACACGCAGCCTGTGTTGTTCATCCCCGATGGAAGCTACTTTCCATTCTTTTGTAAGATGTGTTGTCACTGTGTCTACTGTAAAAGCACTTGTACTTTAGAGAAGTAGTCTAGGTAGCTTGTTTTCAGAGATGCTAATCATATTAAACATAAAACGAATGAAAAATTGTTAGCAAACTTAATTAGATTTTTAATGTCCGGCTTGGTGCTGATCCACAGGTTCTGCTTCTCGGTTTACCCAGTCCTCATATTAAAGGGACTCATCAAAGAAGGCTGCGCAGTACTCTCAAATTTGCTGCTCAAAAGAATATATTGCTCAGATGGATTGATAATACACCTCTAACAACTGGGGGGCTGGCATGAAGTGATATTTGACTTAATACTAATGATGTGCCAATGAAGCCTCATGAACCATTTTCTGTATTTTCTAAGCCCACTAGATGGCGCACTTGGTTTAAAGAAAAAGGCTCAAGCAATGGTAATTGAATGTGTGTGCGCCATCTAGTGGGCTCAGAAAATAAAGAAAATGGTTCATGAAGCTTTATTAGCCCATCACTACCAATACCAATACCAATACCAATGGAATATCTAACACAGATTTAAATGGCAAATGGATTAATTTTTAAAAATCGGGGCATCCTTCTTTAAATATGCTGGTAAAAGACTCAAAACTATTGTATTAAAATGGATGATAGATGGCAGTGAGGGAAACTGGCTAAATTATGTCTTTGGGTTATAAGGCAGGACATTCATTTACTTATAATTAATATTATTTTAAATTTTCTTTTTTTAAAAGAAGCATTTTCTCTCGAAATGGAAATTGAGTGGTATGTGTATTTGCTACATCACTATCAATTGTAATGGGACAGAGCATTTTCATTGTATTGTCTGTATTACATAATAAGTATTTGGATACTCGTTTTTTGTGGCCACAGTGTGTTGTTGTTTGTTGTTTTTGTCTATGTTGGAAAATGCAATAAAAATATTTTTTTTTAAAAAGAATTAATATATGTTAGAAGTAACAAATGCACCTTTTCCTTATATTCATGTAGATAGATCTATAATAAACAGATATACAGGCAGATAGATCTATTGAGCTACAAATTACTGTCATTGCATTATCATACTAGGATTAAACAAAGCATGTCAGACACAACCTTTAACACTGATTAAACACACATGCACTTTCTAAATTGCCCATAAGGTCAACACTAACACTGTGAATAGGAAATCAATAGCTGACTCGATCTGTCACATCTCTCTCTCTCTCTCTGTCACACACACACACACACACACACACACACACCAATGTGATTACCAGCAGCAGTATCAGTGCAGCAGCTCCTCCTGAGACCACAGAGCCTCTCCAGAGATTAGCCTGGTGTCGGCTCCTCGTGCCCACCAGGGAATGGAAAAGGAAGCTGCCATTTACACCCAGTCATTATCCATGACCCTGGTGCAGACCTTGAGCCCTGCAGAAATATCATGGTAAACACCAGCAGGGATGCACTGAGATGAGACATGCTTCAGCCCAGCAGCAGCCCAATATAGAGTCTTCATAATGCATAAAGAGATCAAAGTGCTACATACTGTTTATACACAGCTATATACGGCCATGGATGCACTCTGAGCCAATTTAGCTTCTCTTCAGTCTTCTCTAACTGTTTAATACTGAGTGATGTGGAACATTTGTGTGTGTGAAAGGAGAACCAAGGGAAACTAATTTATTGAGCCCCATAAGATGCTTTTGTGCAACAAAAGTTGCAGTCTCAGTGGCCAACAGGATTTTAGGATGGTAGTGGTTGTCTGAAGCATTACAATAAGAATTATTAATACAATTTAATTTCTTTTCATGGAGAAAATACAGAACATTGTGAAGTAAATACACACAGACACAATAAATCAAACACAGAGCTTTCATATTTACTTGGGCAGGGGCATAAAGGAGTGTGTGTGTGTGCGTGCGTGTGTGTGTGTGTGTTCTTGTACCTTCTACATAGTGAGGACCGGAACACGTTTTGAACCAACAGAGTGAGGACATTTTTGCAAAGTGAGGACATTTTGGTCCTCACTTCTTTAAAGCTTGTTTGAGAGTTCAGACTTTGTTTTAGGGTTAAGGTTACAATTTTATGTTAGGGTTAGGGTTGGGCATCTAGTTGTGATGGTGAAGGTTTGGTTAAGGGCTAGGGAATTCATTATTCCAATGAGGGCCCTCACAAAGATAGTACAAGGATGTCTGTGTGTGTGTGTGTGTGTGTGTGTGTGTGTGTGTGTGTGTGTGTGTGTTTCCCCACCGTCTGGCCATTGGCTTGTGAGTCGACCATCTGCATGTGCAGCTTGCATGGAGGTTCTCAAGGTTTCTGGTTCAATTGAGTGCTAACAAATTACTCCAAGTGCACACAAATACCTGACATATATACCTACAAACACACACAGGAGCAGGCCTCTCCATTATGACATGCCACAGTGAGAAATGATCTCCTATTGTGTCTTATTCAGGTTAGCTTATTCCTTGTGTAGAAAACTGCTGAGCACACAACTTCACTAACTGGGAAACAGAGCAATCCATGGAGGACTATGGGCAGGGTGGGTTTGTCTCGTCTCAGGTGTGTGTGTAAGATAGTAGCACCACCTGGCCACTTCAATGACTGCAGATCTGTGTTCTACTAAAGCTGGAGGTTTTTCAGCTTCTCACCCGGACGTGTCGGCATTGTAGCAGCATGTCATGTCTGTCCTGTCATGAGCTGCTGCAGTGCATCATGGGAGCCGGGAATGTGTCCAGAGATTGTCGCCGACCCACCTGCAGAGACTGACTCATTTTCCAAAAGTTAAACTCCACGGGAGACTCTCCTCTGTTCCCTGCTCTCATTTACTCCCCTTTTTCTCTGCCTCTCTCTCACTCGATCTGTCTCCCCTGTACTTTCTCTCAATTTATCTCTTTCTCTTTTTCTCCCTTTTGTTATTGTTCTTTGTTTTAGCCACTAAGTTTTTCTCTTTGTGTCTTTATCTTGTTCTATCCATCACTCTAGATTCTCACTCAGTAGTTGTCCCTTTTTTCATACATTTTTAGTGGGCTTCAGATTCACAGGCCTTAAAGGCACAGTGAGTAGGATATTTTCATTGCGGTTTATTAACACAGCATTGAAAGTTGGCCCCTCCTCTTTGACTTCAGACTCAGATTACATAGCCAGGCCACACCCAGAAACGCCGTGAACACAGCAATATGTAAAGAAAAGAGAAAATACAGACGGACAGCAGGGTCTCTGCAGATACAGACCAAGGTTATAATAGTTGACAAGAGTTTTTAAAAAACGATAACTAACTGAAACTGTATTGTGTGGTTACAACACTAACTAAAATTATAGTGAAAATGTCCTTCGTTTTCCTCTTTGTCAACTTTTTCATACGTAAACCTTTTTGGTTGATATGAAATCTATTTCATCTATCTGGTTTTATGACTTTATAACCTTTTGGGGCTCAAATGGATAAGACAAAGGAAATAAAGGCAACATTTATTGTTACATCTTGCACCCAACAAATACCCCATTACAAAAAACTAAAACTCACACTAAAACTAATAAAAAACTAAACTAAAACTAAGCATTTCCAAAAAATAAAATCTAATTAAAACTAGCAAACTCACTCCAAAAAACGAATTAAAACTAACCGAATTTGAAAACAAAAAAAACACAACAAAATCAAAACTAATGAAAAATCGAAACCAATATAACCTTGATACAAACACCACCAAACACTTGTTATGATTAACAGGGATAATTTTCGAGTCTACATAATGTTTTTTTTTAGGAAAACCTGCTCATGGTGCCTTTAAATCACAATCCAAGTGAGTTTTCACATACAAGGAATTTGTCTTAGTGTTTTAAACATAAAAAGAAACATATTAGAGACAATGAAAGATAAAAGCATGTATTACAAATAGTCATGGAGCATAACAATTTCAAAAACTGAAAAATAATATTCTAAAAACTATGTACAATGTTTTACAAAGTTTCAAATCAAAGAAAACTGCTTTTGTAAGAGATTCATATAGAATGCAAGGAGAGTTTCTATGTACAATCTACAGCATTTTTTACAGAGTCCATCTTCCCACTTCTTTTCATTCACTCTGTATAGGAACATGCAGTAGAAGAGGGAGGAGATAACTGAATCTTTGAGTGTTGGTAGCAGTGCCAAGAGGGAAAGCTGGACTGCAGAAAGATGTAATAATGTTTTTGGATTTGCTCAAATAGAATAATACTTTATTATTTATGTGCTTCTTCCCAGCTTCTTCTTAACAGACTTCTCCCCATGAAGGAGAGACTGCATCCTAGTTGGGTTTGAACAATTTTGTTAGCTGGAAAAAACAAGCCCCCAAACAGCTGCAATAGGCTTTTTATTGGCTCATGCTTTTTCATGCAGCTTGTCGAAGGTTGAGACAGAATGGTGACTTCTGGCATTTTTGCACAGCTATGTTTACTATGTGTATCTCTGTGTATACCTCATTTGTCACAGTTTTGTACAGTGTCACATTTACATGGCAAACACACATGCTCACATACAGTAAGCTGTAAAGCACAGTGAGTCTTTGAGCTAAAAGTCTGGAAACAAATTGTCACAATACAACAAATTGTAACTGAAGTATGTGTGCTTCTTTGCAGTGTTGGAACGGTTACATTGTATTCTGTATTCCACTAAAGATTACTGAAAATGTGCCCTAAAACGTAATTTGTAACATATTCCCATGGACTGTATATAAATAATTAGTGATGTGCCAATGAAGCCTCATGAACCATTTTCTGTATTTTCTAAGCCTACTAGATGGCGCGTTTGGTTTAAAGAAAAAAGGCTCAAGCAATGGTAATTGAAAGTGCTTTTAGGTCTTTTGGTGAACAGAGTGCACCATCTAGTGGGCTCAAAGAAATGGTTCATGAAGCTTTATTCGCCCATCACTATAAGTAATGGATGTAGTCACTGTGACGTCACCCATTGGTTTGTGGATTGCCCGTTTGAAGCATCGAGTTCGGCGTTACAGCTGTTGCCATCTTTGTTTTTTCAAACTGGAAGAGACCATATTTGGACTGGGGAGGCACCAGGATGGGTGTATCTAGAATTAAACTCTTAACACTAAAGCAAAATGTACGTTACTTACTGGAAAAATTGAGCACCCAACTCCTTGGGGTGTCTTAGTCCAACTGAATGAGACATTTTCAAGTGAACAAAATATTCAAATAAACTTTCATGAACTGAAAACACACAGTGAAAGGTTCAAAGTTCTGAGAGGAAAACACGGCTAGCAAGTTCCCAGCTGTTTAAATGTACACAGTGCAGTGGATACGTTTTGCTTCGCTTGTCTCCTGATGATGCTAGCTATGTTATCGACCTGTCAATCAAAGGTAACCAAACCATTATTTACACAGTGAACATCATATTTTCTTGAAGAACACTTGAAACTAGCGATTGAGACCATAATGTTTCCATGAGAATTTTTTTTGAGGGAATAAATTTAGTGAGGAGTAGTTTTTATTTTGTATTGAGATAGATAGGACCGGAGTTCTTTTGTCGGCGACCCCTGTTCTGTTGGATTTTTGGAAGATTGCAGGCTTAAGGCACTTCAGGGTTTGCTTCATTGCTCTAACCAAGAGGTTACCGCCTGTCAATATCTATCTTTCATTAGTTGACTCAAATTAAATAACATATTCCAAAAACTTTGGATTACTTATGGAATGCTCAAAAGGTGCTAATAAGCTAATTACCGAGACTCCCACAAGTGATAATTTGTCTCGGTCTTATATTTCTACTCCACCATCATTATTTGAAGTATGCTGAGAAATTGTTGCATTAAAAAAAAAAAAAAAAACACATTTAATTATGGGAAATGAATTGAAATTGGGAAATAGGAATTTTAGAGCAACAAACCATATGCAGTGTTAATGAATGCAAAAAATGATTTGTATATCTGCCCAGTGATTCCAATGTGCTCCAAAATGTAATGGGCTTTTCCTTGGCCAATGCTTCACCCCTTCTCAGGTTTTTAAAAAAAAATTGGACCAGTATTTTTTCTATAATCCTGCTGACAGACAGACCAACCCAGACAACCATTTCACCAAATTGAAAACAGAGATAGTAAAGTAATCCATTTTTAAAGACAAGAACTGTATTCAAAATACAACAGTTGCTCATATCTGTATTTAAAATACATATTATCATTTAATTCCAATATTTCCCAACCCCGGTTCTTTGTTTAAACCCAAGTTGATGTGTCCTCTGTCATGTCTCATGTCTATGAGCCCTCTGGACCCTCATTAGCTCCGTCAACACCTGCGACGTCTTGGAGTATTAATGAACCGCCCTCAATTTGTCATGTTTTTTTCAGTGCTTTTGTTGTGTATGCATGCACACAGTGACAGACAAAACATCTGAGCATGGAATGTGTGTTGTAGGACTGTATCCAGAAGAGTGTGTGTGTGTGTGTGTGTGTGTGTGTGTGTGTGTGTGTGTGTGTAAACCAGTGGGAGCTGTTGTCACAGCTGTCACAGCCCAGGCTCATTGGAGCTGTCAGCCTCTTTCTGGTGTCTTTGTCTATCTTATTCCAATACCCCCATGCCCACAGGGAATAACTCAGCTAATGTGTACTGGCATATTGTTAGGTTTACTTCACTTTCTTTTTTGTCCTTGTGGTTTAATTTCAATTTAAGTGTTAAAATTAAATTAAATTATTACATTTTGGGGGAAACTTCTCTTTTTTCAAAATATTCATCATGGAAAACGATTTCCAAATGTTTAGATGTTTAGAGAGAAACCAGTGAAAAAACTCTTGTAGTCAAGTTGACATTCTGCTCGACCTCACATTCAAAGTCAGAATGACAGCATAAAGCCAGCGTAGAATTTGCTGAGTAAATACGTCTGCAGCTCTCTGTAATTTCCCAAAATAGTTTTGCTGTGTTGTCTGTTAGTTTCCACAGTGTTAATTACAAACCGGGACAGTTTAAAGAAGATTTGGCATGTTTAATCCCCAGGAGTTTCAGCTCCTAGAACTCACACTAAAGTGCAAACTTGGCTTTAAGGACTTAAGGAAAATTCTCAAATGACTTTGTTGTAGAACTGCTACTGTGGAAACAGTTTGGGTTTGGGCACTTGTATCTACTTCATTCAGGCATAGTTTTTATTTGTCTGTGTATGTGCTAAAGAATGTATTCATTCCTTTAATTTTTAATACTTGTCAGTACTTTGAGGCTGGCTAGATGAGTTCCAGAGCACTCATAAATTTAATTCACTTTTTTAGTGTCTGAAAATATGCATTATTTATATCACATCTGTATATTTTGCGACCATAAAGACAACTTTAATTGGCAACAGCTGTCCGCCCAGCTTTTCTATATATCAAATTTGTCATCACATTAATCAAAATCAATGCCAAAACCTGCTGCACCTGTTTTTTAGTAAAAAAAAAAAAAAAAAGACCTGAGATAATACGACAAAATACTACAACTTTCCAAATGTAAATACTCAGACTTCCTGAGGTTCTGTTTCAGTTCACAGTAAAACACAGATTTTTTGGGTGGTGTTTTAAAAAAAAAAAAAAATCTTGTATACTCATCTAAAATCAGACAAAGCAAATATAAAATTGGCCAGAGTAAAACTTAAGGTTCTCCTGAACAAAATGATATATGACACTAGATGCTGAGGGCTATAATAAAGTCTCAATCAGAAATAAACACAGGAGTATCAGGCGTCCCCAACAATTGTCTCAGGTTAATTAACTTCTCATACCATTATATGCCATAATTCCTATCAATAATTTGATTAACATATTTCCATAATAACATTTTTGATCTAAACACTTTGTCTCATCCACTTTCCATGTAAACTGTATTGTTATGCAGTAAATCCTCAGGGTTATGCACTGTGCAGCCAATTCCCCAAGGAGAGTTACAGTATCAATGAATCTGCCTGCTATATTTCCATCACGACTCTGCTTAGCATGCATAGCCGATGTTCTGTGTCCCCACTTTATCAGCTTAGTCAGCGGGGACGGGAGAATGAACCCCTGAATTATTTGGCTATCACACTGTACATTGGGATCAGATTGTTATTGTTGACAACGCAAGGAAGCTGGAGAAATAATAATTACACCTCAGTGTTTGTGTGTTTATTAGCATACTTTAATAGTATCCCATGAGCCTGCTTAAAAATTCCTTGTTGACTCCAGCATGACAGAGAGTCATTCCAGGAAAAGGACAAACAATGTGATGAGCAATGTCATGATCATCAGCACTTTTTGTTGGCTTTGAAACGCTTTAACATCATTCTAAAGAACGTCAAATCAGACCCCATAGACGTTGACTGTGTGGGATTTGTTATGAGTTAGCACTTTTTCTGACTCCCATCATCACTTTGTGTTAGAAATGTCTGAACAGTGACACAAGTAAGGACACACATATTCTATGTATGGAAAGAAAACCAGTCACCTCGAATCAAGTATAATATTGCTGCTGCCTAAAGCGAAACTTATGTGGGACTCAGTGCAAACACCAGTCTCCTGTGTCTAAGTCCTCCACTTTGTATGGCCAGCCCTGATTTAATGGTAATATTACTAGTGATGTGCCAATGAAGCCTCATGAACCATTTTCTGTATTTTCTAAGCCCACTAGATGGCGCACTTGGTTTAAAGAAAACGGCTCAAGCAATGGTGACTGAATGTGCTTTCAGGTCTTTGGTGAACAGAGACCATCTAGTGGGCTCAGAAAATAAAGAAAATGGTTCATGAAGCTTAATTCGCCCACCACTAATATTACTACGCCCTTCAGCCGGTACAGTAAAGGCCTGGCTTTTTGAAGAAGCAAAATAATGTCAATGTGAAATTGGTTTCTGATATACATGAGGACAAAACTAAAGGTGCATTTGTTTGCAAAAAAAAGCTCATAAGAGTTTAATTTAAGAGCTGATATCTAAACATTTTCCATTGTTTTCTTAAAATGATTTTGTTTTTTATCAAGAAAACCATGGAAAATGTCTAGATATCAGTTCTTAAATTAAAATCTTATGAGCTATTTTAGTTGTTATCATTAAATTTGACCAAACAAATGCACCTTTAGTTGTACCATGTATTAAAATGAACAAGAAATTGAAGGAAAAAAGTGGTCAAATTGTTTTTTCCATGACTGTACATACATGTGCAACTCTCTGTCACATTATATGTTCAGTATATTTTCAAAAATCCTGTTGCTGTAGGCACACAATGAAAAAAGGGTAGAGAATGGTAGAGAGCTTAACCTAGTTGGTAATGTGTCATTGATTCACTGATGGTGACTTTAATGACTCTTTGTAGAGTTTGTATTTAAATTGGCATTGGAAGTCCTGAATCTTCTTCTTCAGTGGCCTGAATAGAATAAAGACTGGAGTAAAAATGAGCCCAATAGAGAGGCAGTGTAAACAAAAACAGAGCAATGAGACCAAAAGTACTTTGTTCCACTAGATTGGCTGTGAAGAGTAACACTTTAGCATCCTGTGGTATTTCTAAAAGACCACCAATTCACAGTTTAAAAGAGCAAATCCCTCACAGCCTCAGCGGCTCTCTGCGGGAGTCTCTCGCTATTCTTTCTCTCTCTTTTCACTCTCTCTGTCCCTCTTTCTTCCTCTCTTCCTCCTGCTCACTCCCTCTGTTTGCCAGTCGTCTTAAAAGGTCATCCCCACCTGGCGCGGCACGCAAAGTGAACTGTCAAATCCCATCTGTCATTGTGTTTCAGAGCGAGTGTGCCTGTGTGTGCATAGTGGACCATTTAGGACATTTTGTAAAGATGGAAAATAAAGTAATAAAATATATTCAATTGGTTAAAGGTGAAATGTGTAATTCCAAGCCACATGCTCCTGAAAAATAGATGGCTACATTTAACCACATAATAAATGTACATAATAAATGTTATAAAAAAATTGTAGCAAGCTTCCCTATTATTTACCCCCCTATTTCCAGCACCCTTGCTTGGACCAAACCCATCTTCACTTTAAGCTAGAGCTGGGCAATATAAAAGATATATCGATATATTTTTAAATGTGATATGGGATTATACCATATCGCATATATCGATACAATTCAAATTTGCATTGTGATCCTTGCTCCAGGCAAGCGGCAGCTTTTATTTAAGATATTTTTTTATTTAAATGTGCACTTTATGGAGCTTTGATTTTTTTTTTTTAAAAAGGTACTCCTGGTTTTATACAGTATTTATGTTCACTTAAATAAATGGTTTCAGTAAAACCACTTGTACCATATTATATTTACATACACTTATATTTACATACACTTTGCGATTAAAAAATATCGGGATGTATATCTACGATATCGGGATATGGCTTTTGGTCCATATTGCCCAGCCCTACTTTCAACAGTAAACAGTAAAGTTTTGCGACTGCATTATAATGCTTTTGCATGGACAAGATCTGTCCGCACAAAGTCAAATACCTGACACTGTACACAAAACAGCTTCTGTGGTCATTCCTACTAGAGTAGGTGCCTCAGGAACACTTTCTGCGATTAGACAAACATCCACACATCCACGTATTTGTACGTCTATCTTTGTGAGGACCCTTTATTGACATATTTTCTATCCCCTTACTCTAACATTAACCCAAACCTAGCTGTAACCTCAACCTTAAACAAAAGTATTAACTCTCAAACAGGCCTTTAAAGAAATGAGGACCTTATTTCCCAAAAATGTCCTCACTTTGTTGGTTAAAAACTCTGGTCCTCCCTATGTAGGAAAACAAGTACGCACACACACACTCACAAGATGAAAAAAATACCAGCCTCACGCTGCTGCAGCTGGTAAAAATAACACTGATAGCAACCCACACATTATTGTGAAGCTTTTTGTAATTTGGTTCGTGAAATACCTGTGTGGGCAGGCACCAACATTGTCTGTAATATCACTTCAGTTCCAAATGGCCAAACAGGCAGTTATCCAGCTGATGTCTCCCATCTATGACATGAGCGCTATCGAAATTACAATCTACATTAGTTGCTGCATGTGGAGATTTGAATTACGGGGTAGTGAGTGGTGAGGACCACAGATTGTAGTTAGTCTTGATGGTCTGGTCACAGTTAGACAATGGGTCCACCTAGAGACATTGATGTCTGAAATGGCGGAACAAACGCATCATTGGCTCTTTGGAAAGACAAAAGAACATCTTATATCAACATTTTTAGGCTAGAGAGTGTTAAAGGGCAACATGCACTGTGCTTTTACAATATACATCACTCTTTATAGCCACAACACCCAACTTGGCTACTTTGATTAATTAAAAAGCGGGCATTAGTGCAGTGGTTCTCAACCTTTTTTCATTGATTAATCCCCTAACAAGGGCAAAACATTTTTGGTTGAAAAAAAAAAGACTTGCGATGGCGATGGCGATGGCGATGTGCCATCAGTGTCTGAATTATTAAACTTTGGAACTGATAAACACATACAAAATTTAAACATTTGAAAAAAAAAAAACTATTTCAAACATTTTAAATGTTAATAATCCATGACTAAATTTTATGATCAATATTTCTGATAGTGATTCAAACTAATGTAGTAAAAACAGTGACCATATAACCATTTAAAACTATAACATTAACCATTTAAAACTCAATAAATGTGCAAACCACTGCTCATTTGTAGTGGTCTCTCTTGGACTATTAAGGGTGGGTTGCAACTTGTCGATGTAAATCCAATTAAAACATAATCTTCAAGATACAGATGGAATTTTGGCCTTCTTTGCCACTTGTCCCTCCGTGTTTTCAAAAGAATTGCTGCTACGCTTCAACCACGACTCCATCTTTGAGTTTCCAAGTGATTGACAGGTGATGCCAGGTGGCATATGACAGGTTGGGTCCAACCATCCTGGTATGGGGGACACTCTGGGTTTTTAGGATCATGTAATTGAATAGCCTACTGAATATAAAATTCATTTTATGGACTTATACTTATATTTTCCTAAAATATTTATTAAATAATTACTTTTAAAGGTTTTTTGCATGGATGCTACTTTTAAATGTATATTTTAAAATCTCACGTACCGTCTGGAGCGCCTTCACGTACCCCCATTTGAAAACCACTGGGTTAGTGTATACATCTGTGTGTAGTCGCATGTTTGTGTGTGTGATAAATAGTTATGGCCCTGAAACCAGCTTACCTGCATATATGCATATACACCCTTACACACAGACTCATTGTGCTAATGAGCAAGTTGAGTCATCGTGTTGTCACTACCGCTGTAATGAAATATAGAGGTCAGGTGATGTAAATAGCTGGTGGTGAATTAGCCAGCAGCAATAATTTGTAGAGGTTGACGGTAAAATAATGAGTTAGATGAACCTGAGAGGCGGGGTTAAGGTTATACAGTTGGACTACATTATCAGAGCTGTTGGACGGACAGTGTGTACCTGTGTGTGTAACATCTCTGTGCTGATGACAAGTACACTACTACACACAAACACACACTCCCTTGTTGACAGATCGCTGCACCCATCACTACTCTGTTTCTAAATATCATCTCTGGTGGCATTTATTAGGAAGGGTCTTGTGCTATTTAGCCTCTGACATACAATCAGCCCTGACCTTTATATGCTGGGCAACAGATGCATATCACACAGTCGCTTTGCTCCAGCCTTCAGTACGCAGGGTATCTGTGGCTCCTGAAAAGGTCTGCAATTGGATTTTTAACATTCAAGGCCATGAAGTGTCTAGAAAAGTTTTTTCATTATGAAAACAAGATCGATAAATAAGTGAAAAGAATTGTGCTGTTTTTCCACATTCGTCTAGTGAAGGGGGAGATACCAGTTCACTTCTCTTAAATTTGACATACCGGTCCATCTATGTTCCAACCCTCACCTATGGTCATGAGCTTTGGGTAGTGACTGAGAGAACGGCATCGTGGATACAATCGGCTGAAGTGAGCTTCCTCTGTAGGGTGGCTGGGCTCAGCTTTAGAGATAGGGGGAGGAGCTCAGACATCTGGAGGGAGCTCGGAGTAGAGCCGCTGCTCCTTCGCATTGAAAGGAGTCAGTTGAGGTGGTTTGGGCATCTTGTAAGGATCCTCCTGGGTGCCTCCTGTTAGAGGTGTTCAGGGCATGTCCAACTGGTAGGAGGCCCCGGGGAAGACCCAGAACACGGTAGAGGGATTATATCTCTCTCCTGGCCTGGGAACGCCTCGGGGTCCCCCAGGAAGAGCTGGACGTTGTGGCTCGGGAGAGGGGCGTCTGGAATGCCCTGCTTAGCCTGCTGCCCCCGCGACCCGGCCCCGGATAAGTGGTGGAAAAAAGATGGATGGATGGCTGAGCAAGCTAGATTAGCTGCGTTACTTATTCAAAAAGTTAATTTAAAACTATAAAAAAAACCTGAAACATTCAGCACAGAGTGGACTTGTCAGTACAGAGTGCAAGAACACACTGTAACAACATAACAGATATTATTGTATGTTTCACAACAACTAATGCAGTGTCAGCCACTGCAAGTTACAAACTAACAAGCTTTCAAAGAGCATAAACAAGGTAAACAGCCCAACCTCTTCAGTCTGTGTACAAATAACATTACATGCAATGCATACCAAAATTCAATTTTGCATGCATATGATACGCCAATCCATCCCCGTGTTTACGCTTGAAGGCAGTGGCACCCTATGACGGCCATAGTAATTATGAATGATGCCGAGGCAGAGTTTCAAGAACAAAAGTTGCACGTAGGGAGGGGGGGTCAGACAAACCCAGGAGAAAGGCATTAGTGTCCCATGTGAAAACAAAAGGAAACGATGTGATTTAAACATTGCTTAACTTCCATGCATCATGTTTTTTTGTAACTTTTTAGCATCTTCATCCACTCCGGCATGAACATACATTTATTTACTGTCTACTTTTGTCTTTTATAACGCCTAACCAGAGAGTTTTTGCCCTAAACCTTAGAGAAGTGGTTTTGTAGCCTAAATTCAACGAAACTACAGCTTTTAAAAACATTTTTTTACAACAGTGAACCTTACATTGGTGTAAAATGACGTGTTGATCTCCTGCAACTGCTTGGGTCGCTATCACATGCACGCAAAATTGGATTTTTGTGTATAAATTGAACATAATTTAAAAGTGTCTTGCTATTTGTACGCAGATTGAAGAGACCAGGTTGAGCTAAAGATGGTCACTACTAGTGATGTGCCAATGAAGCCTCATGAACCATTTTCTTTTTTTTCTGGGTCCATTAGATGGCGCTGTTGGTTTAAAGAAAAAGGCTCAAGCAATGGTAACTGAGTGTGCTTTAAGCCTGTTTTTGAACAGAGAGCGCCATCTAGTGGGCTCAGAAAATAAAAATAATGTTTCATGAAGCTTCATTCGTACACCACTACTTACTAATCCTATCCTATCGAGCGTCTGCTAGTCGCAGGTATTGGCGCACAGTAGACTCCCCATCTGAGTCTGCAGGCCCATGGATGTTTCTTCTGACTGAGAAAATTGACCAGGCACGGAAACTACCACCCTTGCCTACAATAGGTGAGCCACGGGGCTCTAGGGCTTGCTCGTACTGTTCTTTCACCGGTCAACCTTGTTGCAGAGTTAATGGTCGGGGTTAATGACTGTCTGACGGATCCAGAATTTCTCAGTGAGGGAGGAAGAGTAGATGTGCTTCTAGCCCCTTCTCAAAGTTTTTTTTTTCACTTTTTATGTGAGAAAACCATGTTAAAGAAAATATTAATCATAGCTTTTCAGATATTTCAAAACGCGTCTCCAGGGAGACTCTAAGCAGTAATACTCACTGCATCACTCTAGGAAAGGTGACTTGCACGAGTTTGTTTTATGCACTACCTCATGTGATAACTGTCAGTTTTTGGATATTTTTTATGACAAATTTGACACCTTCCCCAGTGAGAAGGTGCAACAGACGCACGATTTCCCCAAAATAAAAGAGGCGTCACTTTCTGTGACCAGCATCTGTCTATCAAACAGGTTTTCTAAACCGGAGCTGGAGGCAGTTATATCATGGAGACACTGGCACCATTTTTATGTTTTTTGTGGGTCCACTTTTGTTAGGTTTTTGGTAGGGACTGTACAATGGCTCAGTGGAATAGTCAGGATATTTTTTTTTTCCATTCTAAAAAACTGTGAAGTGAAAACAAGCCCAGAAAACCTGGCTTTTCTAACATTTCTCATTGTCAAGCAAGATCCATCACTGTGTGTGGAAACTGCCGTCCTTAGCCAAGCTCATTCAACTTACTCTCATGGACAGGTGGCTTGGCTCAAAGCTATGCACCAACTCCTAAACTTATCCAGCTCATACAAGTCCATAATGTGCACCTCATGCCTATTTTAGCTCCATAGCATCCCGATGATGGGCTGCACCCGCCCACTGGACCTTGATTCCCTGACTTCCTACAGTGTTCGCCTGGCCTTCAACCTCTCCACCCCGCCGCTCCTGGTCTCAGCATGTCAATATCCATCACTCATGTCTGTCCCCTGTTCAATACATGGTCCATATTACCTTGTCTCACAACCTTCAAGATATATATATACTGCAAGGCTTCATCCCTGGTATCAACAGATACATTATACAGTAATCTCATTAAATATCGTTGCCTCTCTCTTGTTCTGTTCATACATCCAAACATCAACGCAACATCCAATACTTTTTGTTAGAGTTGTTCCGATTCCGATACCAGTATCGGAAATTGGTCCGATAATGCCGAAAATGGCGAGTACTGGAGTCCAGGCATCCGATACAACATTATTTATTAAATTACTGATCTACTTACTGGTTTGCTTCGTTAACCTCTGGCACAGTTCTTTGCTGCTCTTAAAACAGTGGCGTAATGTTCCGTTAGTTAGACTATTTACAGTGCGTTCAAGGTCTACACGAATGTCAGAATTTTCTACGTTGTTCCGAGCTCCAATTCCCAACTTTCAAGTTCTGACTTTGAGTGTAAATTAAACACACCATACGGCGTTACCGTAAGAACGTGTTAGACCCGCCTTCAAAATAAAAGCAAACACTAAGCTTTCAAAATAAGAGCACATGGATGTGTTAGCAGAGTCCACCACAGAATTTACGAGAAGACTGTCAAAATAAGATGTTTAAAATAAAACACAGAAGAACCCTTATTCTCCTTTACAATAATTCTCTAAAATATGCAATGATTAAGATGGAATAGAATTAGAATGTGCGCAAGGCACCAAATTTAGGCTTTTAGGGCAAAAATGTTGCCCCCAGACCCCATTGTTTGTTTATTTAAGTTGCTGTTGCACTACTGTTTTGTATACTGTTTTATTTAGAAATACATGTAAAAATGAATGGCTTGAATCTGCTGTATTTATTCATGTTTACAAAGGGTTTAACCTGAGCCAGGCCTTACCACAATGATAATCATATCACAGTCATGCAGGTGTAGTATGATATTTTTTTTATAACATATATTGGATCGGTACTTGTTATCGGCCGATACCTACAGCACACACAGTATCAGAATCCGTATCGGGAGGGAAAAAATGGTATCGAAACATCTCTACTTTTTGTTAAGTGAGTGACATGTATGTAGATGTATTTCCCATTAAAACCAGTGAAGCAACTGTCATCATGCCTGTCAGAAATAATATCTCCCTATGGTTTTTCTAGCTAAAAAAAACAAACAAATCTGAAATTCCACCTTTTTAGCCAGCCAAACTCTATCCTGACTTACAAAAACATCTTGACTCACTGTCAAATGTCAAACCTGCAGCCAGAAACCTGGGTGTAATATTTGACACTGACCTTTCATGTGAAAAACTAGTTAGAAATGTTGTTCAATACGAGCTGGGAAACCTCACAAAATTCAGTCCTGTTCTCTCTTAGCCTGATCCCGAGAAGGTCACGCATGCTTTCATATCATCACTGTTATATTATTGTAATCAATTATTATTCAGCTGGTACAAAACTCAGCTGCTCTGCTTTTAACACTAGGAGACAAGATCCCATCAGCTCTTCATTGGTTACCAATAATACTCTGACAGCACTTTGTTTAGCTCACAGTTATAATCCCAGCTCATGTCTAAAGTTGATAGTCGTTTGCCTTGAGATCTATCTTTTAAAAAAAAGCTTTTTATTATTCATCAAGCACATTATTTTACTTCCAACATTTCTTGCCTGTTAAATAATTGAGGTATCATTGTGTTTATCAGAAATTATTGCTTGATATATCATTACACTTAGTTTTATTTAATGTTATAAATTGTAATTGGTATGGGTGTGACGAGATCTCATGCCACGAGATCTTGCGAGATTAAACTCAACGATATTTCTCGTTGTGTTAAAAATCTGTCTCGCAAGATTTGTGAGCTATCCAAACTTCTATCTGTGACCTGTGGGGGCAGTGAAAGGAAAAGAAGAAGAGGAGGAGAAGGAGGGAAAGCAGCAAGCAGCCAGAATGACGTCGCAGGGGCCGGAGGCTCGTTAAGAAGAGTAAGAACGAGTCGAATCAGCATAGTCCTCCTGCAGCAGTCGCTCCCAGCTGCAGTGCCGGAGGGGATGTTAACCCCTTAGCGTCCAGTCTGCAAATTGCTAATAGGCTAACAGTTAGCTCTGTAGCAGTGCAGTGTGTATGTGCTGCTGCTGCAGGAGGTGTTCACTTAGCGATCTCTGTTTGTTTACAACAGGCACCGGACACTGTGCACAGTTAGCGATGCCGGTTAATTCAAGATTGCTATGTTTATGATCAGTGGAAATGCTGTGCATAATTAGCCATGCTGCTTTGTTTACAATCAGCTGCTTTGTTGTGCACAGTTAGCGACGACGGCCACAGTTGCTTCTCCCGTGTTTAATCCATGGCTTATGTGATCATGGTCGAAACTGTCGCGACGATCGAAAAACATACTTCACCTCCGGAGTCTCATAATTCCCTCTGGGGGCCTTTTATGTAATGGTAATGGTAATTACCATATGTAATGGTCATTTTTAAAAGTCATATTTAAATTTTTTATGATGCTGGTTCAAACATGTAAAGCACTTTGTATCAAAAAGTGTTGTTTATTATTTTTATATTTTATTATTCTCTACCTGAAGCATTGAAACCGTTTCACCACATACTATGTCAAATTATATTACAATCTATATTAAGCATCAAATAATTATAACATACTGCAAATGCATCATTGTCCTATTAGAAGAAATTGTTTCATTGATGTTAGAATTAAAAAAAATCATGTACAAGTATGCACATTAAAACTTTATAGCTAATATGTATTAGCTTTAGGTTATCAGAAAGGCTATGAATATATTAAATATATTATTTTTTAATAACAGGAGGCTTGTCTGACCCTCACTTTATTTCAAAGGTCTATATAATGCACTGTCCTCTGATTATTGCTCCAATACGTAGTCCCCTGTCCCTCATAATGGCTTGTCGCACTGCAGAGATGCTCATTAATTGAAAGATCTTTGTGTGTGTGTGTGTGTGTGTGTGTGTGTGCTTTCCATCCAAGCCCCGAGCATTTCTCCTCTCCTTAAAACAGTGTTCCTCCCAGCCTCATTCTTCCCCTCCCACCCCGTCTACAAGATGATTATTTTCATTGCCTTACTACTTTATTAGATAGTTTTTCATCAAGGGTGTCATATAGCCAGAGTCGTGCATTTTGGAGAGCATGCCACAGAGTTTAACAGGATATAAAAAATACTTCCATTCAGTTAAGATTCACCCCTTTATCTTTCCTTCCTTCCATTTTTTTATCTCGTTGCCTTTTATCTTATCTGATGCTTCTTTAGTCATTCATCTTTGGCTTATTTCACTTTCTTTGATTTGATTTATTTCGATGCCGTTTTAATGCTCCTGCTGGATTTGTGGGTTAGTGGCTCAACTTCTCGCTTTATTTTTGTGGTTTTCTCACTGTCAGCAGATTCTCCCCTCCTGTCTCATTAGTCATCGCAAGTTTGTGTGTTTTTTTTAAACCTATTTATTCAGGAAAAGTCTTTTTAAATACAGTTTAAAACTTTCAGCTCTTACTTCTGCGAGCTGCCTTCTGATGTCCGTCATTGGACTAAAACCCTGGAGCTTTGCACAAGGGCACCTCAGCATTACTAATAGAGCTTTACTCATTTCCTTGCTCTCATCTCCCTAGCCTGTGCAGCCTTGCTCCAGGCGTTTTCCACGTGCATCACCCCCCTGTTCTCCACGTGGCCTTCCCGTTGCCTTCAGCCAACCCCTGACCTCCACCTCCCCTTCCCCCCCGCCTCCCTGGAGCTTTCTCGCCAAGCCGTCCTCCTCTACCTTGTCCTTCCCAATCCCTCCCACTCTCTCCATCCCCAGAGATAGCAGATACTCTTCACCCTGGAATCCGTTCGTTATCACTTCCTCCTTTTCCGTCCCAGATCTCCCCCCGTTTTACCACGGACATCATTAATGAGGGTGGAGGCATTGTTGGGGTCGTCCTTCGCCTGTCCTTGGAGTGGGGTGCCTTTTGCGTCACTCTTGCGCCTCTGTAATTCCCCTCCCGTCTGTTACCGCCTGACAACTTATACACACCATCAAAGGCAATGAAGGTTTATTTATCTATGGATTTATTTATTTATTTGCTTATCTTTGCAGCGGTGACAAAGCCAGTGAGTGACAGGGGACGATTTAGGGCTGTTGGACACTTCCCAAGGCTGAGTGAACACCAGACTCTAGCCAGAATACAAAGTTGAGTCAGTGAAAAGAGTTATGTGTGTGGAGAGGTCAGCCTGTATAGGGCCGCAGCTTGTAACGTCCTTATTTATGTTACCACTACAAGTGCTGACCTCACCCGCACTGCAAAAAAGCGGTGTCTAAAAACAAGATAAAAACACTAAATCTGAGGGAAATGATCTTGCTGCATGGACAGATAATTTCACTTGACAAGATTTCTTAAATTAAGATTGTTAAATCTAGAAATAAGCATGTTGAACGCCTAAAATAAGGAATTAACTCTTAAAACAAGATAAATTATGTAACACATCTAAACCTAAAGTTTATCTTGGTAAGAAACAAATAATTTGCAGTGCGCTCTGCTTGGGCCGGTTCATCACTGCTTGCATCTTTAATTAGAGACCGAGCACAGAGGTGCGAGGACCCTATTATAATTGGTCCGTCTATTTTTTATATATTTTTTTCTGGGTAATGAATCGCTTATTTGGGGACTTTATCATATTCCAAAACTCAACATATTTTGAATATACGTCAATCTCCCATGAAATTTACGTATTCTAGTATTCGCGGGAAGGGACGTTGAAAAATGACTCACTAGCGCCCCCTTGAAAATTTCAAAAGAGCCTCACAATATAGGATTTTTTTACGTAGACACACGAAATTTGGTACATATGTGTATCATGGTAAGACGCACCAAAAAGCCTCTAGAACCAATACCCGAAAAGGAACAGGAAGTCAGCCATCTTGGATTGAATATTGCACTATTCGTTCTAAATCGCCATTCCAATTTGCCACTTCCACATTGCATACTTTAACAAACTCCTCCTACAGATTTAATTGATCTTGTTTTAAGAGTTAATTTCTTATTTTAACCGTTCAACATGCTTATTTCTAGATTTAATAATCTTAATTTGATTAAATCCTGTCAAGTGAAATTATCTGTCCATGCAGCAAGATCATTCCCCTCAGATTTAATGTTTTTATCTTGTTTTTAGCAGACCTTTTTTTGCAGTGCATGTAACCTCTGCATCCAGTTTGCTCACAGCGGTGTCATACACACATTCATGCAGACTGATGTGCACATATGTACACTCACGCTGCTTAACTAACTTAGCCCTGTCATCTAAAAATGACTCGATATATGCTCAGCTCAGTGTGGGGCTAGCGGCCAACTACAAGTGTAAAGCAAGAGCAAATGATCTCAACCTGCTCAAGTACACACATGCACACCAGCAGGACACAAGCTAGCTGTCATACAAGGACATGTACCTTTGCCATATATAGCACTGATGTCATATTGAGCATTAAGAGCACCTGGCTCACAGATGGGGGGACACTTTACACACCAACACACATGATAATGCACACACATGCATACGAGCACAAGATTCTCTTTCAAAGTCACATACGTCTACATATAGAAGGATCTGGGTGCGTCTCATTCACAGGATGCCTTACAAGATGCATGAGTCGGGGGGCCTGTTCACCCTCCCACCTGGAGATGCAGTCCCCCACCCCTGATGAGTGGTGGAGGAGGGGGTTGGTCAGGGGCAGGTGGAGACGCTGCCTACCTCAGCAAACATTAAGTGGGACACCGACGCGAGCCTTGGAGAGGAGAAGTAATGGTGTCATTTGTTATCGAAGATCATCGAGAGAGGGAGGTGTAAGGAAATGAGCGCTGTTCCGTTTTCTCTCACCTGCCAAGATGGCTCTGTGTGTGTGTGTGTGTGTGTGTGTGTGTGGAGTTGGCAAACTGAAAACCAAGAATGTCCTTAAACCACCTTATATGAAGCAGCCACAACATGTCTGCTTATTTATTATCTTTTGCCACCCTAAGTCACTTCTTAATCTGGTACCCAAAGTGCTCAGACTTTCTGATCTGAATATATATATGAGGTACACTGGGGCTGGGCGATATATCAATATAAAAAATATATCAATATATTTTTAAATGTGATATGGAATTAGACCATATCGCATATATTGATATAGTTAAAACGAATTATTTCTTTATATATAGATGCTGCCCTTACTAGTGTTTGTCATATTTAGTTCTTTTGTAATGTTCATTATTATTTTCTCATATAAATATATTTGTTTCAGAAAAAGATTGGCCTATTTTATTTCATAGGCTATTTTTTTAAAAGATATTTTTTATGTAAATGTGCACTTTATGGAGCTTTGATTAAAAAAAGTTACAGTATTTATGTTCACTTAAATAACAGAAACAGTTTCAATAAAACTACTTGTGACACGTCATATTTGACTTTAACTGAACATTTGCTCTCACTTTGCCAAAATATCGGGATATATATCGTATATCGATATTCAGCCTAAATATATCGGGATATGGCTTTTGGTCCATATCGCCCAGCCCTAAGGTACACCAGTCCAATTAAAGGGTTGTTATATAACTTTCTAGTATTTGAGACTTGACAGTATTGTCTTGTATTGGCCTGGTAAACACAATGTAATGAGACATCTGTTGTGGGTGAACTGATTTGTAGGTTCACCTCTTTAGAATTTCTAGAGCATTCAGTCTCCATTAGAAGCAGCATATTTCGACCATGTCCATGCTAAAGGCTTCAGCTGAGTCTTAATGGCCGTTGCTCTGCATCTTTGTAAAATATAACCAAGCACAGGGGAAGGCTGCTGTTGAAGTTGAGCAAAGCAGGAAAATTCAGTTGTGAATGATGCCATTGTAGTTCATTTTTTGGGACAGTTGAGTTTAAACTTTGAATTGCGATTGTGAATGGGCATGACAAAATGGTTTATGGTCTTGCTCAGGGCTAACAGCCGGCGACAGGATTCTTTTGAAGATCTTCCACTCTCTGACCACCAACACTCTTCATACTGAGCACATGGGCCTCTGTCACAACCAACTCCACTAATGTCTGACACTGATATACCAAGACCTAATAAAGAAAGCCATCCAAAACATCTATTGCAAAGTCTACCCCCAGGGCCTTCTTTCATTGATGAAATCCAATTTAAGCAAGTCTGAGGTTATTTGAGGACATGGTTCCCATTTAATCGATACAAGTTGTGCCTCGTGACACCATAAAGAAATATGTGCCATAAAACTCTGAAATAAATTCTAGTTGAAGTCATTTTCTTTACACAGTCAATTAGGCTGGAGAGTCCTCCCTCCAAAATGTTTAACCTCACAAGGTCCTTCCAAGACATTTTTTGGGAAATCCAATCACTGCAACAATTAGTGGAGTTTACTGGCAGCTCTGCAGGCTGGAACTTTGTGGATTTCTGTCAAATTTAAATTATAAACATCAAAATCAATACAGATCTCTTAGGAAAATTGCAGCTTTTTTGAAAAGTGTATGCCACCAGCAGAACAGATGCTCATCAATAAAAAAAAAAATCACATAATTATGCATATTAAAATGAAAGGGGTCAGCCCATTAATGTTTTATTGTATAGTATATTATGACGGACATGTTTTTACATCACATTAAAAAACTGCTGTTCCATTGATATCAATGGTGGCACTACCATGGCGAGGGTCACACAGCATGATGTGTGTAGAGCAGGTGTTGGTGCACCTGTCCAGCAAAACACACACCCATACACACACATCGTTTTGACATGTGTGTGTATGGGTATGTATGTATGTGTATGGGTCATCATAAAGCATACTGCGATGACACACAGCTTCCACCACTGACATGGTCATGTACGCACTTCCTTCCTGCCTGCTGCTCACACACACACACACACACACACACACACACACACACACACACACACACGAACACACACACCTGTGTGATGGCTGTCATTGCAGCAGTATTCATACGTCATTTGTCATGATTCCCCTCGCAGCCTGCACCCAGGGGGCCATTGACAAGCCAGCAAGGCAGTAACTGATGTGTCCATTGTGTTTGTGTAAATCAAGCCCCAGAGCTAATTAAATATGCCTGCCTGGTCCATTGTGTGGGGGAATGGTAGCATAGTAGTAACAACTGCCTGCTGACAACCGCCAGAGAGACACAAAGACAGAGAGAGGAAGAGATTTGTTTCTGTATATGCCATCTGTAACATCCCATCTTGGCCTTTGGCAGAGCACTCAGGGCTGGTTAGAGCGAATGTCAAGCATGAGTTTTTTTCTTCTGAGGCCAAATCCCATTTGCCAGATGTAATGTACACCTTGATACCAGAGCAGGAGGAGCATTCAAAGGATGACTTTAGAGTATTGGGTAGCACTTTAAAAGATGCAGTTGGTGTTCAAAATCATGCTCTGGCATAATTCGTCAGTTTTTACTTCTTGCAGAAGAGACATGAATTAAGCATGGACAGGGAAAGACCAGAAGAGTAAACTGAAGCGGCTGTAGTGGATAAAGCTTTATTCTGAATGGGGAAATTTGCTGAGCATTTACTTAGTTTTCAACAAATCCCAGCTGCAAGCTCATTCTGTTGAGGCATTCTTACTCCACTCTTGTCCCCTGGAACAACACTGTGTTTGGATCAAGAGCTCTGAGGAGGCATAAAAGTCTGTCTGAGGGCATGTTGAAAGCAAAAGTAGAGAAAAAAAGAGATACTGATAACTTTAAAAATGGATCTTAGTCAACTGCAGTGCTCTATATTAATGTGGAAATGTAATGTAAAAACAAAAACTGAAAGAGACCCCAAAACACAATATTTTATGGGTACAAAAAAAGGGATAGTCAGAAAATGGTAAAGGGTGCCCATTTTAATTTGAATATCTTGATGTCAGAGGTCAAAGGATCCCTTTGGAAATGGCCATGTCAGTTTTTCCTTCGCTTAAATGTAACCTGTAACTCTGGAGCATTATTTTACCCCCTTCCCGAAAAGATATTTGACATTGGTTGGAAGGAATGGGCTTATGGGACTTTAAGAACTTCATCTTTCATACCTTTTTGATTCTGACATATTGTGGGCAATTCTTGCCTCACAGGGAGAAGTTTGCCGGTACGACTCCCGCCTGCGGCTCTTCTGTGTGGAGTTTGTATGTTCTCCCTGTGTCAGTGTGGGTTCTCACCGGGTCCTTTGGCTTCCCCCCACAGTCCATGCAGCTTAGGTTTAACTGGTGACTTAATTGTGACTGAGTGCGTGAATGTTGGTCTGTCTCTATGTGTCTGCCCTACGATAGTCTGGAGACCTGTCCAGGGTGTACCTGCCGGGATTGGCTCCAGCACCCGCGACCAGAGTCCTGATAATTGGTTAAGGGTAAATGAATGAATGAATGAATGAATGAATGAATGAATGAATGTCTCAGATGCAGAGCAGGTGAACTTAAGTCTCTAAAAAAAAGCAGTAAGGAAAACCTCGCAGAGTGAAAAAAAAGGGCTATGAAACTCCTGACTCTGAGTAGAAATCTAACAAAGAAAAGTCGCTCCAAAGGAGGAAAACACTGAAAGCTATCTACACTAATAAGCTACATAAACAATCCTAATCTAAGGGGAAAACTCTCAAAGGGAAAACAATGAAATAAAAACTCCTACAAACAAAAAGCTCTCCAAAAGGGAGGTACAAAACCTGATAGGAAAAATAAAAGATTCTACAAAAACACTATGATTAACTGGATCAGGACTAAAGGGGGAAAGATAATAAAGAACACAAAATCACTCCAAAAGGAGGAAAAACAAAACGGCTGACTCAAAAAGCTATGAAACTTAGTGCGCTTAGAGAGTGTACTGTGCTTAACTAATAAATTACAGAAAAATCACTCTTGGGCGGAATCCAAAAGGGCAAAAACAAGACACGCATGTGGCAAGAAGGAGATAACGGGCTGGTATGGTGACGGGTTCAAACACACTGGACCAAGACAAGTGAAAACGCAGACTATTGGAACACATGGAGGGAAGGGAGCACCAGGTGAACACAGACTATTGGAACACATGGAGGGAAGGGAGTACCAGGTGGACACAATCGGTAATTAGGGGAGACAATCAGACAGATGACACACAGGGAAGGACAAGTAACCTGAAACGAGAGGAGAGTTACTATTTCAAAATAAAACAGGAAATAACGAGAGCAAAACACAAAATAAAACATCACCTCACCACTGTGTGACAGAATGAATGTTGAGGTCACAGGCCAAGGGACCACTTTGAAAATGGCCAGTTTCTCTATCATTAAAATGTATTAATAACTTTGGAGTGTTATTTCAACCTAATCCCAACAAGATATTAAACAATTGTTGATACCACTGGCTACCGGTGCACTTTAGGGTTCATTTTAAGATTCTTTTATTTGTTTTTAAGTCTTTAAATGGCCTCGCCCCGCCCTACCTCTCTGAGCTCCTCCACCCCTACGCCCCTGCACGTTGCCTCCGGTCGGCCGATCAGCTGCACCTTAGGGAACCGAGGTCCAGGCGTAAGCTCAGAGGGGACCGGGCTTTCTCTGTCGCTGCTCCCAGCCTTTGGAACAATTTACCTTTGCACATCAGGCAGGCCTCCTCACTGTCCGCTTTTAAAAGGAATCTTAAAACCCATTTTTATTCACTGGCTTTTAACTCAACATGAGCCTTTGCTCTGTTTTATTTTTTGTTTTTATTTGTTCTTTGTGGCTTTTTAAAATTAAGATTAATTTTAAAATTGAGATTCATTTTAAAACCCACTTTTATTTACTGTTTTTTGTTTTACCCAGCATGAGACTCGCTTTGTTTTAGTTGTTTTTGCTTGTTCTTTGTTTTTATTGTTTTTATTGTTGGTCTGTCCTGCCATGTACAGCACTTTGTATCAGCTAACGCTGTCTTAAAGGGCTCTATAAATAAAGTTGATTTGATTTGACCACTGGATTCAGGTCTTCTAGATTCAAATCATACGAGCATCTTACCAGAGCCAAAAGACGTCACTGTGATAAAACAAACAGCAGGCCCTGTGGGCACTAGAGTTGAACTCTGCTCCACCCACGAGGTTCTGAGCTTGGAGCAGCCACTCCACCTCCATCCTAAAGACTCTTGCGTAGTACCTAGTTTCTTTGCAGCCTTCCATGGATTTTTAGGCTCTCTGCTTCACACCTCGGTGAGGTCACCTGCCCTTCTCCGTGTGTCATCTGTCTGATTGTCTCCTCTAATTAACGATTGTGTTCACCTGGTGCTCCCTTCCCTCCATGTGTTCCAATAGTCTGCGTTTTCCCTTGTCTTGTTTTCGCCTTTTTGGATTCCTCGCAAGAGTGATTTTCTTTGTAATTTATTAGTGTAGCACAGTTCTTAGTTCTTAGCCTTTCGAGTCAGCCGTTTTGTTTTTCCTCCCTTTGGAGTGATTTTGTGTTCTTTATTATTTTCCCCCCTAGTTTTTACCCAGAGTCAGGAGTTTCATAACCCTTTTCTTTCACTCTGTTAGGACCTTCCCTGCTGCATTCTTTGAATAAAGAAACTTTTAAGTTCACCTGCTCTGCATCTGAGTCCTGACTTGAGCCCGGCCTGACACTCTGCATGTCTTAATAATAAATATTGATATCTGGTTCACCATACATCCTTGTATCTTCTCCTGTCCAGTAAACAAGGTGCTGTGTAGGCAGATCTTAATTATATTTACAGGAGAAAATGGGCATGTCAATCTAAAGAAATCTAATATTTAAACATTTTTGTCATCGTTTGGAGTAAAGACTTGAACTCACACAAACCATCCATGTTTATCTTCTTCATTAGGACCACTTGATGTGGTTACAGAACACTTGTTCACCTCATTCACCTCATCTTCCCTCTCGATAATAGAAGCTGTGCAGTCCATATTTAGTTTAAAGTTGGAAGTGTGCTTACCCTGTTTACCTATTCTGATAAAACTAATATCCTGAAAAATAATTGCTTCCTGCTGCCTTGAAGGGCACTCAGCCATTTGGGATTTATCTTGCAGTTCTTTCCTGGTGAAGTGTAAAGGTGCTTCAGTGAATGCTATTGAAGATGAGGCCAGATTAATGAATAATTTTGACAACATGTGACACAAACATACACATAAACACTTCAGTCTTCTTGCATGGCAGCATGCGTATGCATTGTTTGAAGGACATCTTCGTGCAAAGAATCTCTAGCTCATTTCAAGGTTGACTCAACCGACACTGATGTGCCGCCGATTTGGTCCCATCAGCTCCCGCACTTTATTCTAATACTGTCAAGATAGCGTTATGATAGCTAATAAGTCTACTCTCTGTCTCCGCCCTGCGGAAGAGTGATGGCTTGGAGGCATCTGAGCATGGTAATGGAAATGAATAGCAGGGACTCACCATAATCTCTGTGATTAAAGATGAATTTATTCCGCTCGGCAACATGTATGAGAACAAAAGAGCCGCCATCGCCCTGGATTTGGTGGAGAGGAAGGAAGAGAGAGATGGAAGGAGGGAGGGAGATAGAAGTGCATAATTCAAATGATAAATTGCGTCTGTGAGCCAATTATGAGTGAACAGCAGGAGCAGGAAAGGTAGGGCAGGAGTTCAGTCTGCAGCGTGTGGCGTGTTTGCTAGCATGCACATGCAGAAAAGAATGCATGGAGTTTATATTTGAGATATAAACTAAACTTAATTTTGCATTTTCTGTTTTTGCATTGTGGTTTCACATTTTTTATAAGTCTCACAAGGTGTTAAGTTGTCTATACTGTACACCGATAGTCTCCCATCCTGGGAAACCTCCTTGTCACACACAGTTTCCAGTTCCTTTTATGAAATTAGTCTTTGAAGACAGCCTTTATTACTGCAAATGTCCCCAAATCTCATCCAATTATCTGGTATTTTTTGGTGTAGCTCCTTGCCTCCATCACTGTTGTTAGGATATTAAAAACATCACTAACTCGACAATATTTCTCAGCACGTTAAAAATCTGTGACCTGTGAGGGGCAGTAAAAGGAAAAGAAGAAGGAGAAGAGAGGAGGAGAAGGAGGTGAAGCAGCAAGCAGCCAGAATGATGTCTCAGGGTCCGGCAGCTTGTTAAAAAGAGTAAGGACGAGTCGAAGCGGCACAGTCCTCCCGTAGCAGTCTGCAAATTGCCAATAGGCTAACAGTTAGCGCTGTAGCAGTACAGTGTGTGTGTGCTGCTCCAGGAGGTGTTCACTTAGCGATGCCGGTTAATTCAAGATCGCTATGTTTATGATCAGCGGAGATGCTGTGCATAATTAGCCATGCTGGTTTGTTTATGATGGTGTTTATGATGTTTATGATGTTTATGATTTATGGTTTGTTTGTGAGTGCTGATATGTTTATGAGCTGCTTTGTTGTGCACAGTTAGCAACGGCAGCCACAGTTGCGTCTCCCGTGTTTAATCAATCATTTATGTGATCACAGTCGAAACTGTCACTAAGCAATTGCGCGACGATCGAAAACCATACGTCACCTCTGAGTCTCGTAAATCCCTCTGGGGGCCTTTTTGTAATGGAGATACATAGAGTGAGTGGACATTTGAGAGGGCGTGGCCTGAGACTTTCCCAGTGGCCACTCTTCCCCCTAAAGGAAACACGGCTTTTATTATTTGCACTTGAAAAAAAAAAGAGAAATATTTTATTTTAACTTTTACATTTTAATTTTAGTTTAAATTTGTGGAAGAAAATGTTAATCATGCATGTAAAGAGTTATAATAAAACATTTCAAAATGCATGTGCAACTCAGTTAAATAAAAGTCTGTTGGTCCAGTCATATATTGTGTCATTGTAGTTTCCTTAAAATCTCTTCTCATTCTTGTGAACCCAATATCGTGTCTTGTCTCGTCTCGTCTCGTGAGCTGACTGTATGGTCACACCCTTACTAGACGCAGCTGATAATGAAGAGTGTTGCCTGCACCAGTCCTGGCTTCTGCCTGAAGCTCCTGAAGAGGACCTGTAGTCATGTGTGGTTTGAAATGAATCCCTCATGTCTATAGTTGGAGATGTTTTTGATGGCGGTGTAAGAAGCTCGCTTCATTCTGTCATCTCAATATGGCTTTGTTTGCAGAACAAACAGACAGAAATGGGGAGAGGAAATACCAAAATGGCAAGGAGCTGAAAACCTTGCAGTGCAGCGTCTAGCAGGAACAACACAAACACTATTTAGTTTCTATAAAAACAACAGAGCAGCAGGGTCCCTCACCAGCTGAGATTTGTTTTTTAGTATGTTGAGTGATCCTCGGTCAAGGTCTTTTCTGTATCTCAGTGTTACGCTTCGTATCCACAACAGCAGCGAGGGTCAAACTTTGGCTCATCCATCAAAGCAGCCACCCTGTGTTGGCATATACTGTAGGACTGCATTGCTGCTGTGTTTATTATTTATGAACCCTCCCAGATGAAAGAGACATAGAGATCCATTCAGACTGGAGGAAAGATGAGCTGTCAGCCTGGATGGACCAGCAGGTGTGTGTTATATGAACTGATGAAGATGCCCAGAACTTTCACTGTTATGTCATCAAACCATATGATTATAGTCATATTAATTATGGAAGTAATTAAGAAGTAACTAAGAAAAGAATGCACTATTTCTGAATTCAATGTGTTTGTCTTTGGTAGTTGTTCATGTGCTTTACATAAGTGAGAAAAGTATATGTCTCTGTTTGTGTCTGCGCATATGAAATATACAGTTTCTGAAATTGTATGTCTGTGTGCATGTATGTGTATTGGACAGAAAGCAAGTACAGTATGTCCCCAGTATCTAGTAAAAGTCAAAGTGAAAGTCCTTTATTGTTAGGTTTCACAGCAGCTTTCATGACTCAGCCCAACTCTGCAAGTTGTGGAGCTAATAAGCAGCAGTGTTCTGCCTACAGTGTGTGATGTAACTTATTTGGTATCAGAAATTCGGTTGCTAATTTGCAGCACCTCATAAAAAATACCTTCGTCTGTCGTTTTCTGTGCAGCACCCTGCTCTGTTAGTGTTGCTCCACCTGGTTATATCACAAATGGAAGTTAATTGGAAAAATATACATGTGTATTACAACGTGTGTGTGTGTGTGTGTGTGTGTGTGTGTGTGTGTGTGTGTGTGTGTGTGTGTGTGTGTGTGTGTGTGTGTGTGCATGTGCTTGTACAACATACATAGTGAGGACCGTAGTGAGTAAGTGAGGACATTTCATCTGGTCCTTACTTTTTCAAATGCGTGTTTGAGGGTTTACACATTTGTAAGATTCCAGCAATAATTAGGTTTAGGTTGAGGTTAGGCTTAGAGAATTCTTCATGTCAATCAATGGTCCTCACAAAGATAAAGGTAAAAATATGTGTGTGTGTGTGTGTGTGTGTGTGTGTGTGTGTACTTGTGCTTGTACTATGTACATAATGAGGACCGTAGTGAGGAAATTTCATCTGGTCCTTACTTTTTCAAAAACCTGTTTGAGGGTTGACACATTTTAAAGATTCCAATGTAATTAGGTTTAAGATTGCGTTAGGTTTAGATAATTCTTTGTCAATGAATGGTCCTCACAAAGATAGAGGTAAAAAGTGTGTGTGTGTGTG